>NC_056737.1:551402406-551569906 GCF_019279795.1 Protopterus annectens
GGCTTGGAGCAGGGATGATGCGAGATCCAAACACCCTGCAACAATCTAATGGTTCTTGAGCCATGTAACCAGTACTTCCTTGTTGTTCAAACATCTTTTGCTTGAAATACTACTGAAATGCCCATCACACATGCATCAAACTCTGCTCATGCCAGTGAACGACTAAAGCTAGACAGACAGTTTTCTGCTTCAGTCAAGTCAGGCACAAAAGGTTGATAGTGGTGGGACCATGTTTAGAAGGTCTGGGAGGCTGGCCCATCCTTGTACAATAGGTTAAAGGGGAATGGTGCCCTTGCACAAGCAACATAATATAAACTAGATTTTAAGGACATATTTCTAAAAAGCACACCAGCCAGCTGTGCCATAACATACAGCAATTCGATGAGATAGAAGTTATTTTCATCTTATGTATCCTTAGCATTTTTAATTATAAATTATTGTGCTTTGTCTGCGTACAGCCCTATATATAGATGAAAAAAGTCTACACCCTAATCCATATTTCAAACGAGCACCTTTGGTGAAACAGAACTGCAGCCTTTTTCTGAATTACTGGCTCATTTGAAAAGCAGCAGGCATAAAAAAGCCACTTACTTAAACAAAATTTGCCAACCATCAGATATTGTTCCAGCATATGTAAGCAACAAGCAGTGCCTATGAGCTAGACAATTCCGGCATTCTGACAATTGTTTCATGGGGCAGCCACCACCTTGGCAATCTGCTGCGGACCTCAACATACTGCTTCAATCACAGTGAGCCTTCATTACTTTAAAGGAACACAAACCACATAACAAAATAAATAAAACTCATATGTACCCACCACTGCAGTTAACCAACACCTGCCCAGCAATGAAAGCCACTCTGTAAGCACCTTTCAAAGCTCCAAGTAATTAAATAAGCCATGTAAACCACCTCCTTTCCAGCACTGTGATATGCCCACCCACCACATGCTACAGCATCTGACCTTCTGCAACCAAACTACAACACCACAGATCTATACTAGGCAAAGTGTCAAGATTATTGCCCTTAAGCTAATCCCAGCTACCCTCATTCAACCTTATCCCTTTGCAGAAAAAAGTAGGTTCTTACCTGATGAAACTCCTTTCAACTCTTACTTTCCTGAAGAACCCCAAGCCAGGTCTACCAACTGCTGGTCGCTTAGGCATGAGGCGATGCTCAAATAGCTAAAATCCCAGACCAAAGAATAAACAGATCTTGCATAATAACTTTTTGCCTACACAAACTGCCCTAATAATCTCACTTCCTCCTGAATTATTCCCTAAAATTTAAGCCTTACTTCCCTAACTTATACAAGATCCTTTCCTCCTACAAAATCATACCAATACCCTTCCTTGACCGCCCACCCTACCCACTCATTTACAACCCTTCCCACATCAAAGCCCTTGGACAAATCTGTCTTTACCAAAACTTCATTTCTGTAATAATTTAGCTAAAATTTTATCTTATTGGAATCAGCAATATGGTTTACACTTTTCAGATTGCTTAGGATCTTTGTCAAGTTTACGGATCAATATATTTAGTAGATTTAATAAAAAGCATTTCTAATTTTACTATGCATTGATAATTTTATAGGTTCATAGCATGATACTAGGCTCCTGACCCAGAGGCACTTTTGTGCCTTGCCAAGAATTTTGCCCATATTCCTACAAAGTCAGCACCTGTTTCACCTGTCCAGCAGGGACACAGGTGGGATCCCAGGATGTATTTCCATTTCTAATACAGTTGTCCTGGTTCCTCTTAAAAAGGCTAGAGAGGTACTCAGCTTGACATGGAGATGGAGTCTATTCCACAGATGGGGGAGTCTATGGGACACAAATCTATTCCCACCAACAAGTTCTATTAATGTCATAGACCAGGTTGAGGCCTTGCATGTGGGTTGTATGAGTGGTGTTTGACTTATGAATATGCAGCAACTCCATCAAGGCTGGGTCTGAGATGGCCTTCTATACCAGACACAGGTCACCTCTGAGCAGTCTATAGGGACAGGGCTTTTAGCTTCTCTGTATAGGATGGGTTTTTGAGATCCTGGATTTCCCTGTTTAGGAACCTCAGAGGTCTCTCCAGCTGCTGCATGTGCTTGGCAAGGTACATGCCAAAGGGGACATTGTTCTCTATAATGGGTCTGATAAGGAAGGATTACAGGGATGTTATGACCTCCTTGTTCCAGGATGAAATACTCTTACTTATGAGGTGGGCCACGTAGAAAGCCTTTCGTACAATCGAGGCAAAGAGGTGGACAAAATTCAGGTTGCTATCAACCTGGGTGCCTGAGTACCTCTTGACTGATTGCATGCTTAGTACATTGTTATTAATGTGAAAACTAGTGGGTGATGTCTTTTTCCCCAAAACGGGATAATGATGCATTTCTTGGCATTCAATTTGAGGCCATGCTTCTGGCACCAGTCATTACTTTGGGTAAGGTTAGTAGTCCTCCCACCCCATTTTACTAAATGCATTATGTCAAATACAGCACCAGTGTATCATAAGCCTTCACATTCTGCAAGGAGCCTATAACTTTCAATATACCTATTATTACAGAGTCCATTAATAGTAAATAGTTATTTCCTAGTTAGCTGGATTTAAAAATGAAGTCATACATTTTTACAACCATTAGATTTGAATTACTGAGTAAGCACTAAAGGAGTTTTCCAGCTTAATGTGCTGTACTGTGTTTTTTAGTAAGAATAAACAAAAAACACAGTGTTAAAAATCTTTAAGAAATCTTTGAGATGAAACATGCAATTGATGCTGAACAAACACATACATTTCTTAGTTCACACTGTAGTTTCTGTGAAGGTATTCAGCAAAATTGATTTTTAATTTACCCTAATATATTTTACTTCCCATGTTTGATCCTCTTCATTATGTTGTTGTATTTGTTAAAGTTTTTATGGAAAAGAAAGATGTAGGATTATTAATGTGTTATCTATACACAGGCAGAAGGCAAAACATGCTGTTAAATTTAGATTTTTTTATCCTGCAAGTACATAATAAAAGTGACCAGGGATGAAATTTTCAAAATACGCGACGGCTCTGTGACGGCAAATGGACAATTAGATTAAACTGCAGTTTGACCTCTGAATTTAATTAAACAGATGATTTTAAACTTAATGGACTGAAATGAAAAAGGGCTGAATTTAATAGATAATTCTTGTTTCGTTTTTGCATGTAGTAATATTTTATATTATGTTTAATTAAAGTAATGTTTATGTTGAAATGTTCACTTCCAACTGGAGGCATTTTTTTAGTTATTCACACATTTATTTCTTGTACTCTTTATACATCCAGCATTTATTAATTAGCTTTTCTTCTTAACTTGAAAAATATGTGCCTTTTAAGGGCGGTTTAATATCTCAGTTAGTTTATGTATTCCTACTTTTGAGAAGTTGAATAGGCTAGCATCTACCATACTATTATTTTTTAGTCTGAGAACTATCATTATTGCAATAGCTTTTTCATGTATTTCTGGCAGTCAATAACATAATTTGTTTTAATGTTATTTGTAGCTAGTTTTACATCCTAGACTTAGCATTTTAATAATCAATAAATAATATTTTGATGGAAGCCATCATGCAATTTGACAGAGTAAAGAAAAACTGCTTTATTGATAAAACATGACAACAAGCTAACTCAGGATGTTCTATTCCTCTAAAAGGAATTTACAAATTCAGAATGGTATCCAAGGAAATAAGTGAATTGACTAATATGTCTTAAATTACTGGAGAAAACGAAATGGGAAATCAAAAAATAATAACATCTGCATATCTCCAACAATGTGATCTCCTTTTTTGAAGCAAATGATCGCCTTGGGAAAGAAACACTTTGGGGAAAAAAGTATTTTTGTTAGCTTCTAGGCCATTATTCACTAAAGATAACAAGATACTAAAATTATGTCTTTATGTGTTCCATAATAAGATACTTATGATCGATGATAGTAAACGACCAATAAACACAAAAATGCAGACCTTTGTTGAACTAAACAGAGACACTGACTTCAAGTAATTTAAGTTGACTGAATTAAGTTTACTTTGATGCTCCAGTAATCATAATGCAAGTTAAGTACAGCATCCATTTTGGAGAAAAACAAAAACCTCTTTCCATCTTTTTAGGTAGAAAGATGATGATCAGAAATCCGCTTAATGCCATTTTCTGCTATTCTTCACAAGTACATAAAGAGCAAAGATGTAGATTAATCTTATGCATATCTGGGAGTATGAAAGATGAGGGAACAGGGAAGAAAAGTAGAGGGGAATATGTAAAAAGACTATGCACACAAGTACAGGAGTCCATTCTCAAAAAAAAAAAAAAAAAAAGAAAGTTCACAAATTCTAGACAACTAGAGTATTTTAATATAATCATATCAGACGTCATAAACAGGCTGTCACATGATAGTAACAACAACCAATACAGTGTGGGAAGGATACTGGGAAGATATAATGAAGTTGAAAGGGAAAGAACAGAAATCCATAAAAAGGATACAAAAATATAAAAACAATCATTTTCAGTCAGAGAAAAAGCTCCTGTTTTCCTAGGGATTATGAAAGGAAAGATATCCTAATTGACTATGATAGTAATCCCTTCTTTTACACTTTTTATGTAAAGCTCAAAGCGAAGCAACAGTACCTCCATATGGCCAATCATGGTGTAAAATGCGCTGTGCCAATGAAATACTGACTTTCCTACTTGGACATACTAAATGAGCTTGCCATGAGTATTTTAGATATACCACAATGAAAGTCAACAACATTGAACAAAAGAACAACCCAATCACCATACCTTCAAAATAATTACTCTTTTCAGCCAAAAATACAATTGGCACTATTGGGTAGATAAAAATAAAAGTATGTCATTTAGTAGAAGTACAAACCACCTCCTGTTGCATATTCCCCAGCTAGTTAATAGGTTTATGAAATAACCATACAAATGATGTACTAAATTATGCAACAAGATATAAACCAAAGTGCTTCACATAATAAAGATGAAAATCCTTCCTTTCCCATCAATAAAATAACTGCAGTTGCATAACTTTTCTGTGAGTACAACATCCATAAAACTACAATGAGTAAAGAGAATGAATCTATACTTAAGCAGTTAATAACAGCAACCCTAATGTAGTGAATAAATCATAGTATATATGACCAGCCAATAAAAAAAGATAGAACTTCATTACATTTCTCTAATGGAATCACTTATGTGCTACTGATGTCCTCAAAACCATATTCTGAGATAGAAAAAAAAATATTTGCATTCAAATAGCTAAAAGTTGAGTTCTTACTAATTTATATTTACCCCTTATTTCCAGTCATAACAGTAACAAAGTGAAATAAATGTACTTTGCCATGGCAACAGTAACTAAAAGTTAAATACTCTCTCTTGAAAACAATAGGCACTGGTAGGTTTATGGACTGTTGAGCATATTCTGTATTGTTAAAGAATGCACTTATTTTAGCAAATTACATACAAGCTAACTAACTAATCCGCGGTGGTGCAGTGGTAGTGTTGCTGCCTTACAGCAAGAGGTTCTCCCATTCGATTCTTGGCTGGAGTGCGGGGAGTGCCTTCTGTGTGTAGTCTGCATGTCCTCCCTGCGGTTGGGTGGGCGTTTGAAAGACATGCGTAAATGGGCGTGCCTTCGTTGAAGGTTGAACATCGAGCTGGCATCTCGGCGTTCGTGAAAATCTACTGCCAATCATTAGCGGACTGGAGTTCTGCTGTGGCGACCCCTAACTGGGAAAAGCCGAAAGACAACAACAACAACAACATAAAAGCTAACTAATATATAATTATGTATTTAAAACCTGATATATAACACTTCATATTCTGTCATCTCTAATAAAAAGCTGAGTGTGGAAAATCTGTCTTTAATGAAAGTTTGCTTCAGGATAGAAAATTTAGATGTCTGTTCTTATCTTGCACATTTTATTGGCCTTTGGAGTTGTGAAATTTAAATGTGAAAAATTTTCATGGTGGAGATGCTGGATGAAAACTGCTACAGGAATCTGTGTGCCCCTTTATGTAGATAGAAGCTTGCTCTGAAGGTCTTACAATCTCACAGAGACATTTCTGTCTGAATGTTATAGGGGATTATCCCTCTTTATCTTCAGACACCTCAATTTTATGAATATATTCACCCTATAATGCCCTTTCTGATCTTTAGCTTTATCTTACAGTTTGGTAATTCAACACTGAAATCTTGTTTGCTCTCACACACACACACATACACACACACACACACACACACACACACACACACACACACACACACACACACACACACACAAAGAGCTTTTCTGGTGTCAGGAAGACACTTACCATGCAGCAAGCAGCCATGAGGGGGTATGTAGAACCATGCAAGTAAAAAGTTTGCAAACCCTCTAAGTGATTGTTTATGACTATGTAAATAAAGACTTTTGCATTGTCATCCACCTCATTTATATGCTGTAGGTTATCATGCTAAAGTTGAAAAGGCACAAGTAAGGGGAAAGTCACAGGCCCAAAATGTAACATGTAGTAGTGATAGAGTTCTACATGGTAAGCACATGAGTCACCTCATGGCTTAGACCAAGAGTGACAAGGTAGTCAGGGGTTGGGGATGAAAGTATGGAAGTGCATGCAACAAGGCTACATATGAGTTAGATCAGCAGTGCACAATCTTTTTGTGGGGAGGGCTACTACACAAATTTTTAATGCATTTACGGGCCACCTCAAAACATAGTAATTCGTTACGAGTTAACAATATGTACAGGTGACTGGCATTTTTACTTTAGATAGTCATGAAATTGCCTGTTTTCTATATCAACTTTGCATTTAACTTTATTCTGACTTGCAGCCATGACTTATTACAAACTCTTGTAAAAAGTTACTACTGTTTACAGACTACAAGTTATAAACAAGAAAAAATAGTTACTTCTGTGGCTAAAATTAGAGGTGTGCACAACTGCAGTCAATTAGGTAAGTAAGCATGTGATGGAAAGTTTGCATGACTGGAGTAAGGCAAAGCATTTTTTCACTTTTTAAAAAAAAATTTTGGTTACTGCCTGGGGGCCGGATGGCATTGTGTGGTGGGCTGGATTTGACCCCCAGGCTGGACATTGTGCACCACTCAGTTAGATAAAGCTAGCATGCCTCTAATAATTAGAGTCAAATTTTATAAATGCACATGGTGTGATGTTCATATTTATATATACATATACGTATATGTTCCTTTCTTTAACACAGTTATTCATGCTTGTTATATTTGTAGTAGGCATATATTTGTTAAACAGTCCTCTTATATTTGTCAAGTTGTTTAGACAATGGATTTGTGTTTATTAAGTCTAAAATAAATTCAAATGGCAGTAAGTGCAAATAAGCAACTCCTGTCTCCTTCTACTAAAATAGAACTTGTTGGTATCATGTGAAGCTATTTGAAAAGCACAACAGCATTTTTTTCAAACATAAAATCCATTAAGTATACATATTCACTGCACAAAAGTAAACAACAGTTATACTTGAATTCCAAAGCTTTCCTTAATTTAAAAGTAGTCATTTTTCTGTTAATCATTTAATTCTCCTAAGAACACTTATTTTTATTTATAATATTATGACAAGGCATTAATTAATTACACTAGATAACATTTAAACTGATATATTATGATTTCTTGACAAACAGCTCTCTGAAAAGTTTCTTCCTCTGTAATGCGGATGCTTTATTATTTGTTTTTATACTAACTTTATGAACCAGAGCAAAGTATACTTACCTAATCACTGTGCTATTTTTTAGTCAAGTGCATATTGGATCAGAAATTCTGTTTTGCAGAGTTCATCAATCAAATTAAATATTTTTTCTTTAATTTTCGAGCTTCAGTTTATTTTTCTGTGTTGACAGTAAGCATTATTACACTACACATTACAAAATGAAGATATATTGTGTACTTGATTTGTTTGTTTCAAAATTTATTTTCAGCAGAGGTTAAAAGCAAGTTTGCTTCGTAAAGCATTTTACTGTTTGCTCTTACTAAAGTGAACCATTTTCCATATGCTAATTTACAAAAGCTGTTTTGTCAAGGCAGTCTTCAGCCAGATGTAATTACGATATCAACTACACCTGGATTTATACTAAAATATATGCATCCTGGTTCTAAAATAAGCTATGCCACATTTCAGGATATATTGCAAAATGCATTTTCACTTCCTTTCATTCTTAGATGCTATCATGATATATATACTTCTCCTGCATTTGTATACACTAGATTTGGATTTTGAAGAAATGCATATATTTTATGAATTATTGCAAAATGTCTTCTTTCCTTCCTTCACTGAGCCAAAATCTGTTTAAGGGTATTGCCCTGGTGAAAAAGGCTCCAGGATGGATAAGTTATAATATAGTACAGTACTAATACTTTTGTCATTTGAAAATAAACAGAGGGCTCAATATCACAGAGTAGGCTAAACTCAAAAACAGGTAAAACTTCCATCCCCAAGCTCCTCAGTCTTGTCTAAATAATACTAATTGATTACATTTGATTGGTAGTCTGGCAGATGACAGAAGTTATGAGCTGTTAACTTGCTGCTTTCTGTGGTCCAGTGTTTGATTCCCTCAGCCTCTATTTGCAAACTTGTGTGACTCTGTCTAAGTCATATAACCAATTAGTAATCTTGGTTTGAGTCTGAAAAAGGATCATGAGCTCAGTGTTCTACCTGGTTACAAACGTGCAGAGTAACTCTGCAAAATCGTACCTTTAGTTAGTCACCTATTGCCTCTGGAACCTCGATATTGGTGTGAACACTGTGCTACTCACCAGGCTACTCACCAGGATGAGCAAATGACAGGCTCTGATTTGTTTTAGTTTTACAGATTTCTGGATGCAAAATAAATATGTTTATTTAAAGTAATTGCACACAAATATGCAGCAGCCATACCTCTCAACCTGGAATCATAAAAAATCTCGACAAAGGCCCATGAAAAATAGGTACAACTGGTCAAAAATCTGTATGCTGATTAACATAAAACTTGCATACATAAGCACGTAAGCCCACCTGCTCCAATGGAATTTTGGGATAACAACCTTTAAATGCAAACTGAAAACCAGACAAAATATTAAACACAAAATAAACAGAACAACAGTGTTTTATTTATATTAATATTTGAACTTGTATCAAACTTTGAACATGAGAAAAACTAAAATACAATTTTTTTATAAAAAAATAAAATGAATGGCTTCTACACTAGTATTAAATAACACAAAATATAACTAGAACAAATTAGTGTTCTGAGATTCTGCTAAAGTTAATATACTAAAACTGAATGGTGACCTCACCAAATTCAAACTCCCTCACTGACCTGATAACCCCACTGGGTATGCAGAAATCTTTGCTGCCAAATATTATGCACATGTAAAATGCTGCACAAATGCAGCTGTCCTCCTCCAAAGTAAACACTGCAAAAAGCTTAAGAATAAACCCTCTGTGGTGAAACCCAAATATAAACAGGCTCTATAATGAATAAAAAAAAAACTCATTGCACACACAAAAAACATAACTTTCAGAATGCTAGAAATGCTTTTACTAAACTAAGCAGAAAATTCTATATCCTGAACAAATCAAACAGATAGGCTGAACAGGCTTATGGGTCTATAATTACTTGGGTCTGCCTTCAAATAGATTTGCTCCCATCAAATAAAGAACAGCAACAGTCATTCCTTTACACAAAAGTGGGACATCAATGGACCCTGGGAAATTATAGACCTATGCGCCTGATCAGTCTTAGCAGTACAGCTATGGAAAAGATCATCATAGAACTAAAAAATAATGACATATGCAACCTACAAACACTTGACCCAATCTGGACTCATCAAGTCAGAACCTTTATACTTAACTTGGTTAATTTCTTCAATAAGGATATGGAGGCAATGAGTGAGGTGAAAAGTGCACACTGTATATCTACACCTTGCCAAGGTGTTCAACATCATCCCACACCTGATTATAGTGGATAAACTCTTCCAGTTAAATATAAATCCCTGTGTAACTCATGTATGGCAAAGTAGTTCATAAACAGACCCAAAAAATTATGGTGGGGAGCTCTACCTCCTCCAAAAGACCTGACACTAGCAGTCCCTGGGATTCTGTCCTTGGGCCACTACTCTTTGGCATTGACTTCTCGCAAGTCACATAGAACTGTAAAGGTTTACAGTAGATCAAGTTTACAGATGGCTGTAAACTTTGTGCCATCATTAATTCCCAAATGGACACCAAGAATCCAAGATCCTCCAAGAGGTGCTTTTCCAAATAAATGTCAGGTGTCAAGTCCATGGGCTGAAACTAAATGTCAAGAATTGTATAATAGTATCCTCCATCAAGCATGACCTGCCTTATAACTATCAGAATGACAACACTCCCTGAAAATTGATCATGTAGTCAAGGATATGGGAGCCAGTGTTGACAATGCACTGTCTTTTGATCACCACATATCTAATATTGTAAAGTAAAGAAGTCTTTCTTCCTAGCACAACTTATATCTAAAAGTATAGTGTCCACATTCAGGGATGAATCATCCCACTGTACTAAGCTCTCCTTAAGCCAACCATTGAATATAATGCCCCTTTCAATATGTACCTATCCAAACACTTGCCACCACTAGAATGACCACAACACTTTCTCACTAAAAAATTAAGGGCCTAAAATTATAAATACTATTATGACTACCTCAATTCATCATTCCTCTTCTTAGTATCAAACAGACTACCAGGAGGCAACCTCTGCCTCACATACAGAGCCTCATCTGACCCCATCCTGTCCAATCTGTTACATATTCCAAAGTCCAATAGTAGTATGAACACTCACTTTAGGTATCGCAATCTCTTCTGCAACACCACTAGGACATCCTGGAAAGATAAGTATGCATCACAGAGATTACCACTTCTATGAAACCATCGTCCACTCCACACAAAGCAAAGTACTTCTCTTTCTGTATTCAAAAGTAATTTGGATGACTAGATGGAAAACTGTAAATTCACCCCCAGTTTATCACCTATGTTCATATCTGACCTCCTATTCCCTCACAGAACTAATGCTACCCCAACTACTCAGGTGAAGGAACTAAATCTGCATCAGAAGCTAAACAAGACACAATGGCATGATAGATTCATATCCCAAAACTAGTTTCACAGTCACACGCACACTGGAACAAAGTTCCACTACATGTAAAACACATTAGTCCCCTTGTTACCTTCAAGGTAGATCTAGATACTTGAATGGGCAACCTGAAATTCTCCACTGGTCTGTTTTGTCTTGCCTTCCCTTAGGCTAGAGGGAACTTGAATATGTTTTTTATGGCTAGATTTTGTAATGGTCTTTAGGCTAATTTGCCTAGTAATTACCTATGAACATATGGACATAAAGCTAGGGGAAATAAGTAAATCTCTCAACGCATTGATTTACTTACATACAAAATTTAAGAGCTAGAAAAAAAATGAGTATGTAAGTCTCAGCTTCCTAAGATCCTCACAGATCAACAGCCTTGTAAGTACCTATGAACCTACGAACCAATAAGTTCCTTATACATGAGTTTGCATGTCCTTCACATTGTCCATGTAGGGTTTTCCAGGATATTCCAGTTTCCTCCTATAGCTTAAAAATATGGTGTAGATTAACTGGCTTTCCTTCACATTTTCTGTAGTGCATGTGACTGTGAGACTATGGGTTTTGTGTGTGTATGTGTGCGCGTGTGTGTGTGCGTGTGTGCGTGTGTGCGTGTGTGTGTGTGTGTGTGTGTGTGTGTGTGTGTGTGTGTGTGTGTGTGTGTGTGTGTGTGTGTGTGTGTGTGTGTGTGTGTGTGTGTGTGTGTGTGTGTGTGCTGGCCTCCAATACTGGATTATTTATCTACCTCATTTATGCAACATGCTGGTTGAATAAACTGCAGGCTCATGCAGCTATTGTAATTAGTAACTTCAGCCTCTTATTCAAAACTGAAACTGGTTACTCCTACCTTTAATAGCCATTTTTGCTCTCTCTTTACATTTTCCCCTGCAAACTAATTGCGCTATATTCTCATGTTTTACTTAATTTGCTTGTTTTCTTCTGTTACTATCTTAACTCCCAGCAACTGGACAGGTCTTGCTATTAAATCTCACTACTCATTAGTGTCTGCCACCCCCTGTCTTTACATGCCCTCTTCCATTCCTCTAATTGTGTATCCTTGCTCATATTTTAAATATGAGTAACCACTGTCCACCTACTTAATCAAGTAGTGTCTAATTCACTAAATTTCTATGTATTTATTTATTTTTATTTATTTGACATTTGTTTACCGGGGTGGTCTGACTGGGTCTACAGATCCCATTTTCAGCAGAGGCCTGGGGAGAAAAGCTCCACATAAAATACAGTACAGCACAAATACAGTATAATCCAGTACAATAACAATTACATTAGAAATACGATACAAAAAATAAAGTTGAAAGAACAAACTGTGACAAGATGTTGAAATATATTACTACATATCTCGACAATTCTATACAGTTAAAACACTACAGACAATAATAGTCACTCTCACCATACATGATGTTGACATTGTCCCAAAAAGTAGTACTAGGTAGTGCAGTGTGTGACATTGACTGTTATAGTACATGCAAATTAGAATGTTAGTTTCAGTTAGGAAAATAGCAGCCAGAAAGTCAATGATGCAGATAGATAGCGAGAGAGAGTTAAGAATATAAGCAATAAAGTCTGAGCAGTAGCTTAAGGATATCTTATAGAAACAGTAAAAGAATTAGAAGAGCTTTAGGATCTTGCAGTCTATGAGGGATTGAAATGTGACAGAAAGAGGGAGACCTGAGCATTAGGCAGGCTTTATGCAGGAGCAGAGACATGTATTTTTGAGATGATTTTTTAAAGAGGCTTTGAAATGGGTTAGTCCAGGCATAGACCTGGTAGCTAGAGGTGATGAATTCCAAAGTATAGAGACAGAGTATGAATACAGAGAATGACCAGGTTTTCTTGTGAGTTTTGAGATAGCTAAGAGATTTTTGTCTTCTGATCGTAAGGTTCAATTTGGTGTGTAAGGTGTGACTAGATTGGTTAGTACAGGACAGGCAGTAGGTTTGAAAATAAGGTTGTGTAAGGTGCATAGCTGAATAAAGTTGATTGGGGAGTTCAAGCCAGTTTAATTCTAGGAGTGATTTACACTGGTGTGTGTGTGTGCGTGTGTGTGTGTGTGTGTGTGTGTGTGTGTGTGTGTGTGTGTGTGTGTGTGTGTGTGTGTGTGTGTGGTATTTAGAGTTTGTGGCAAACTGCAACTTTGTTGTAGCACTGTTCCAACTTGCTTTGGGTAGAATTTTGTAAGTTAGTTAAGATAGGGGCGCCATAAAGAAGGGAGAGAAGTAAAAATGTTTTTGCAAGGGTAGTTTTGGTTGCTGCAGTAAAGAAATGTTTGTTTCTATGAGTCCCAGTTTTTGATGAGTTTTCTTTATATTTTGCATATGAGGGTGAAATGAAAGTTTATTATCATTGATAACACTTAGAAGTTTGGGTTCCTGCACTATTTCAATGACAGTGTTGTCAGATGCAAGGATGTTGAAATGATCAGTGATAAGGAAGGTATTTTTGGGATGAAAGAGTACTAGTTTTGTCTTTTTTGGATTAAGAAAGAGTTGGGGATTTCTTAGCCAGGATTCGACTGCAGTAAAGGACTGTTGAGTTTTTAGTTCTGGTAGTGATTGAGCAGTGCAGATTATTACAATGTAGTATTAGTACAGAGTAGTAGTATTAGTACAGAGTATTAATGCTGTAAACTACTTGTAGGTGGGTGTGCTGTTTCTATTCTACTGTATAAGTAATGCTTTTTCTTGCATCCTGATTCGGCTGTGGTTGTAACAACTTATATTGTTAATTTTAAATGCACAGTAAATCTAGAGATGAAAATGTAAAACTGCAGTAAAGTTTGCAACTGCAGTAATGTTTGCTAAATGTATTTTTTATGTTTGCATTTTTTAAACTATTTATAAAAAGGTACAATTTGCCAGTTCGAGTGCAGAGCTGGAGTGGGAATGACTGTCTTTCAGCTCTTGATAACTGATATAACACAACTGATAAAACTAGACCTTTCTTTTGACTTTATAAGGTGCTTGCAACTACCATCTTGAATTACCAGTCAGATATCCCAAGCAACAACAAACAGTTTACTGAGTAAAATAAAGCTGCTCTACGGAAGTATCATCATTTTCACCTCAAAGTCAGATTTAGCTGTGTCATCCTTATAAGCTGCTGCAGTATATTAAACAAGTGCAGCTGGTTATTTATTTTGGCTTAGATGAAAACTGTAAGCTTTCTTTCAATACACACTACTCATGTTTGGAAATCAAATGACCCCTAAGAGGTGAGATTTGCATAAACGACATGATGTTTGTGCTGTGAGATCTCTAAGGATATTTTATATGCAGCCTTCCATCCTGTAACATTGCAGTAGTATAAGTTGCATGATTGCATTTTTTTTTTAATTCTTTTACCTGGAAGAGCCGGGGGAAGTTGAGCCATGCCTGAAAATAAATTTTCTCATCCCGTCTGTCTCTCCACCTGTCCTGTCCTGTGACTGTGTCATGATCTGGCTGGCTGATTATCCTGAATGATCCTCCTCCTGGATAGTGCAGTGCTACTACTAGTCTCTGGTCTGGAAATGGATTCAGATATCAGATTCCTGGGACAGGGAAACACTCAGACTACTATTAGTCTACACTACAGTATACTTCTTGCTTCCGACTGGGTCGCTAGACTGGAATTCGGCATCAGCACGCAGCTTTCCTTAACTACTTATATTAATTTAGTAAACCAGCTTGCTGGTCGCTGCTGTAGTCACAAGACCACCACCACACCAAAACACGTATGAAGTATTAACTACATCTATGAATGTAGAGGTAAGGTAAACAGAGAGAGAGTACAGACACAACTCTAAGCCCTTGCCTGCCCCACAGCCAAATTCTAATTTCTGACAGGTTGGCAATCTGTTGACGTCATTGTGCATGCCCCCAGCATGTGATGATGGCAGCAACAACTTCGGGGAGAAAAAAAAAAAGACCAGGAAATTCAGGAATTGAAGGGACCACTCAGGAAGTTGTGACACCCCATTATTTTGCCCTCAAAACCGGTAAAATACAAAGGAATTTGGTACAGTTGAGAGGTATGATAGCAGGACTGTATGCTTACCATTAATGTACTGTATTCACAGAGCAAATACAGTATACTGAAATAATCTAAGGCTCTAAATTAATAGAAAGCAGTTGGGATGAGCAAATGCACTAGTGAAATCATGTGAGCAGGTACACAGATTAAGCTGATTAAAGCACTGTAATGCACATAGGTAGTAAACTCTCTTTATAAATGTGTAGTTAAAGAGATTACATTCATGATATAGGCTGAAGATGACCAGGCTAAATGACAGGGGATTGAGGTAAGAGAAATATGCTCATCTTGGGCACAAAGGGTCTATCTGGTGCTGCTCAGTACTTTATTAATCAGGTTTGTTCTGGAACCCACGAGTTAGAAAGCCATGCTCCATTTGGTCACAGGTATAAAACCACTGATCACAAAGCTGTAACATGTAAAAACCTAAACTAAAAGCATTTTTTTCCTGCGGACAGGTCCATGTACCTTCCACACCCTTTAATTATTTATTTATGTATTCTAACTCTTAGACTGCACACTTTTGGAGAAAAGTTCATACTTCATATGACAAGGTCTATTGTGTAGTCATTTACTAATGCAGCATGCCCTAGATCACTGACCATATATCTTTGACTAAAAGGAATCTGGCCTCCCAATTCTTTATTACATAAACAAGACACTATTAATACTGACCAATATGTAATTTACAGGAAAGACCAGATGCATCACATATTTTGTATAAAGTGTGTGTGTGTGTGTGTGTGTGTGTGTGTGTGTGTGTGTGTGTGTGTGCATATGCTCATGACCTAATGTATGCATGTGCATGCACACACACACACACACACACACACACACACACTGCACATGCACATGCACACACACACACACACACACACACACACACACACACACACACACACACACACACACACACACACACACACACACACACACACACACACACACACACACACACACACACACACACACACAGCTACCTTTGTGTTTTCCTCCATCTACTTCAGGTGTGGGAGTTTGTGAACTGGTTCTAGCACCTAAGGTATGACACGTTTACTCAAATAAGAAGCAATTCTTTAAAAAAAATAAATGAATTATTATAGGTTCATAGGAGATGCCATTGTGGGCCATTTTAAGCCTAATCAATTCCCCATTTGGTATTTGAATTAACCTGGCCCATTTGGTGTTAGATTGACCTTACCCATCCCATAGTCAATAATTATATATTACCCCTAATGAGAATAAATGGGATCATACCATAGATAATTTGAGGGGGCCCATGCATGGGATAAAACATTTCGGACCCGTTTCTGCCCATTAGTACTATGGGAGTCCTAGAGTAAATGTTCTGTTTTCCATCCAGAGATTCAAGTTACACTTAAATATGGACAGATAAAATAAATAAATATGTAACTAACAAATAAATAAATAAAGAATATGAAGAGGGAAGAGCTTTGTTTTACATGGATGGGGAATCTGTTCCAGAGCAGTGATATCCTCTGTGAGATATACCTGCCCCTCCAAACCATTCTGTTGATGTTGCAAAAGATGATTAGATCTTTAGACCAAGTATTTCTGATGACATTTGACATGCTTATGTGCAGTAAGTTTGTTAGTACTGGGTCAGATGATGCCTTAATTGTTATACACAGATCACCTCTTAGGAGTCTGTAAGATACCAAATATAGTGATGGGGATTTGAGTCAATCCATGTAGGACACATTGTTTAGGCCTTGTAATATTTTAGTAAGATATCTCTGTCAGCACTCCAGTTGCTGCATGTGTCTGGATAGATAAATGCCAAAGGTGGCATTAGGGACAGTGACATCCCTAGATCTAGACACAATTCCTTTGTTTATAAGCTATAAAACATAGAAGGACTTCTTATGACAATGGGCACATGTTGGTCAAAAGTTAGGTTACTGTCCTCATAATTTCTCAAATCCAAAACAACTGGGTCAACATTTAGGGCATTTTGTCAATATGGTAGCTCCTCAGGATAAATGACTTGCCAAAGGATACAATTTTTTTTTGACATTTAGTTTCAGTCCATGATCCTGGCACCAGTTATTTATTTGGTACAATGACTGCTCCCAGCTTGCAGTGATCTGTAAACTTAGTCATCAGCCTGAGCCCTTTGGTACTGGCGTTTACTTCAAAGAAGTAGAGCCCAAAGAAGAGAGTCCTAACACAGAACCCTGAGGGACTCCACTGGTCACTGGTCTCTTTGTGGAGGTAACTTCCCCTATTTTATTTCCTGCATCCTGGATGTGAGTCAATTGACAATCCAGTAGGTGGTATAGGGGTTTATGCCCAATTTATTTAGTTTTTCAACTATACCTGAGTGAGGAATTTTGTCAAAAGTTTTGGTCAGGTCAAGGTATGCAGTGTGTACTATTTTGCCTTCATCCATTGCTTTGGTAACCTTTTTTAAAAAATCCACCAGATTGAGTAAGCATGATCTGCCTTTGATGAACCCAGACTGAGACGGGTGCAGTGTTTTAAGGTTCCTTTTATCCTTATTGATTAGTTCCATGACAAATCTCTGCATGTCTTTGCATATGAGGCTGGTCAGACTTATAGATTTGTAATTGCCTGGGTCTGTGGAAAGTTCTTGGAGACTGAGGTTGAATAGTCTTGTTAGGGAGTTGGCTAATTTGTGTTTCATGCTGTTTAAGATACATCCAGGCATATTGCCAGGACACATCAGTGAAGTAATTGTAGCTTTTGAAAGCACTTTTAGGGCTTTTTCTTCTGTGTTAGCTGGAAGCAAGACAGTTTCAGGTAGATTTTGAGGGATAGACAGAGAGGACAGAGGAGTTCATTTACATCTAAGTTTTTCAGCCAGTAGGTTCACTGTATTTTCAGCCTCAGTATAAGTTTCCAATCAACTCAGTGCACTGCTGCATTATACATTTGAAATTACAAACATAACTAAAAAAGAACTTGTGATTGTCTTTGGCTTGAATAGCTATTTTAACCTCAGTAGCCATTTTAACCTCAGTCTTGTCTTTGGCAGATTTTATTAATCTCCTGAGTTGTTTGTTCATTTCAGATATGAGGGCTCTTTCATTCTGGGAATTATTCACCTTATTTCTGGTCAGAATGCCTTTCCTTTTATTGTAAAGCTTGTTGATATAATGCTTCTTCCATGTGGATTTATTTTTGGTGTTTGGCTTGCGCTTGTTCCTCCCGGATAAAGCTACATTTATTATAAGGCAAATGTTAAAGAATCAATCCGTATGTGATATACTTACATAAAATATACTGGATACTGATTCCTATATCAAAGTGTATGGACATTAAACATTATTTTTTAACATTACCTGCTCCTGTATACCAGATGTCATTTAAGTTTGTACATATAAATTGGATTTTGCATGCAATAGTGTAGCTTTGCTGAGAAATGCATACTGCTGCAACTGATAACAGATATTTTCTTGTTGAAAGTTTTTTCAACCACCTAATTTCCAAGCAAAAAAGGCAACTAGAAAAGCTCTTTCAATCTGACATACATATTAACTATTCCTGATGACACCCTGTAGGAATAAAGAAATTGAAATGAAGACTGATGCATAACTAATGTACTATTTTGTTTGTTGATGTTGAAGCCAGTTGGCAGCGCTAAGTTGTGCTTGGGGTATATGTTAAACTTTCACAGTTTTATGGTTGATGGATTTCATAACCCCACCACAGAAATTATGGAACACTGTAGAAGGTCAAAAAAAGATAATACATTCAGAGAAGTGTAGGGGAAAAATATTAAGACGGCTGATTATCTATTATCTTAAAACTGGAATGTTATATATCAATGCTTTCTCAGCTGTAACTGTCCACTCTGAGGAAAATAGACACTTAGCCGGCATTGCAGTTCATATTAATATTCACTGCGCTCTACCTAGAAAAGTCTGATGCTTCCATTGTGTTCTACTTGGGGTAATTCTATCTCCAGTAAAAAAATAATATCAGTTAAAATTTTACAGTTTTCCTGCAGTACTATAAATATGTCATCTCCTCCAAACAGATAAAGTCAGTTATCATCTAAAGAAATAACATGCATCATGTTTAGGTGGATTCACTTCAGAAGACTAAAAAGTCACAATCTCGAATTTCATAAGACTGAAGCCCAAAATACTGAAAACTCAAAATCCTGAATCCCTAAAGACTGAAAACACAAAGTATACAAATAATAACAATATTCCAGTACAAGGACATACACAAACACATACAAGATAAAGCATACCAGTTTTCACTAAGTATGAGCAGGAGGGCAAGCCCCGCTGCACCCCTGATGTGGGGTGCTACGCCCGACACACCCCCTGCTACTTAAATATATCAACTCCGAGTTCGCACTCTACAGAAAAAAATGGCAAACATACCATCACATGTTTCATGACTGCCTGTTGTAACCTTAGTAATGTTCCCTTTTAACTTGCTATATAACAACATAACTCATGATAGTGTAATGAAGTGCAATCTCAGAGTTGATATATATAAGTAGCAGGGGGTGTGAGGTGCAGGGGGGCTTGCCCCCTGCTTATACTTGGTGGAAAGTAATATGGTTTGTGTTGTCTATAGTCAGTATATATGTATCCTGTGTGTTTTCAGTCTTTTGGGATTTAGGATTTTGAGTTTTCAAGATTTTGGGCTTCAGTCATATGAAATTCGAGATTGTGACTTTTCTGTCTTCTGAAGTGAATCGGTTTAGATATAATAGTTCAGGTATTATCATAAATATCCAGGCAGGACATTCCTCCATAACTTAAATTCTAGTTGCTTAACTAAACTAATGCTATAAATATAATGAGAGTAGTTTAAGGAACTATGGACTGTCATATATAAATTATTATACAGCATAATATGCATTGCAAAACTGGTAACGAAAAATAGTAAAACCCAAATGTACATACGAACAACTAAAATATATCATACGTAGCATGTATAGGATAAAGTTTTATTAAGGGAGCCATACCCCATAAGACCAAAGATTAACTGAATCCTGTTTATTCTTTATCAGTCGACATTTGAAGGTAAGCAGCCCTCAACAATCAGCATGCCTTTTTTCTGAATATGTAAAAAACTAAGGTAAAAAACATACTGCAATATGAAAAAAACAGTTTACTACAGATGACACAGAATAAAAAGGGTGTACAATGATGGTATGAAAAATGTTCCTCCTTTCTTGATTGCAAGATATACATTTCACTGGCTTCTGTTCTGCATACTGAGAATTAATTAATTGCAGCTACTAGATGGCAAAACACAAGTAGTTATGTGCAACTTACCAAAAAGAAAATGTGAATGCAATCCGCCAAGTTTCAGGGACGGAGAACAATGTCTCCTGAAGTGTGTTTCTCCATGGCACATCACTGTATGAAACAATGATTTAGGGCATATATACTCCCTGAATGAATTACAGTACCTTTGGTGGACACGCACAAGCAACCTGGGTAATGGCTAGTTGCAAAGAAGTGAGCTTCTCAGAAACTCTGAGCCAAGAGTCCCATGATGTCAGTGAAATTGATAACCACAACCTATGTTGTCAAAATACCTATCCCTCTGCATATCCTAAAGGTTTGCTTCCATGTGCAGGAAGTATAACAGGGTAGTGATAAAAAGGCAGTGGTTGCTAAAACTGTTTATCCATTCCATGGGAAGGGGAAGGAAATGTTTGGGGAAAAGAGAAAGGAAAAAAATAAAGGACAGAAGATTTTCAAAGTAGAAATGACTGTGATCAGTTTATGACTGGCAGTTAGTAAAGAGGATGATTGTGAACTGTTAATGAGCTGCTTCTTATACTACAGGGTTTGATTCCTTCATCCTCCATTTGTCAAGAGTATGACGCCCAGCAACCCCCTAAACTGCACAGTGCCCCTGGGGTGAGTCTTACAAATGCCCCTGTGGATCAGTGCTTCACCCTAGTAATCAATTATAAGAAAATAAGTAAATAAGGATTCTGTTATTTCCATGACATTTGAACTCTGCAACACAACAGGGTCCCCAGCAATGGAACCACCCACACCAATACCTGCTTCCTGTGAGTGACATCAGTGAACTTCATGATGCTGTACACTCAGAGACAAAACAGTCTATAGTCATTTAGCACAATGATGCACAGAAATTAAAGTAGCTGCCGTCTGGGGTTTGATATCCTCAGCTGACACTTGCTTAAGGTGTGCATTTGTGAGACTTGAGGCAATACTGCAATGTAGCAAACGGAATTCCCACAGTGAAATGGAGGAGGGTAGTATCCCACTAGAACAGCAGAGCAGTCAGGCAGATGTCATACAACCTCCTTCACTCTCAGCATGTTCAAACTGCAACAATATGCACTTCGCTGTTGCAACCCATGCCAAGTTGAGCCACAGGCACTTGTAGGAAAAACATTTTAATTAGACTTCCGGAAGAATACATGCAGTCAGTAAAGATGTATTTCTATATAAGCTATTCTGGTGTGCTTAAACCTGCAGTATTGAAGCTTATGTGAGTGTGATATTTGCTTAAGGAGCCACTGAGTTGTTAATGGATGAAATCCACTAGATAGTACACCCAGAATTGGATGATGTTTAATAAAACAAAAGAAAACAACATGCAGTAGAGATTTGATAAGCAAAGTTCATTATTGCAGAATGACTGTCTAAATAAAAATGTTTCTTTTGTTAGACAAAATGTTTCCCAAATGTGAAAAGCAGTTATCTAAAATACGGTAAGGGTCTGCTGTTGCTTACAGTAAAAAAATCAAGTAAAAGTGTTAACAGTCATCAAATATAACTAAATGGCATCTGTCATAACAGGTGGTGGTTCCATAAATTGAGTTTGTTGAAGAAGATGTAAATACTGAAAAAGATTAGTTTTACATATTTATACCATACAGTACTGATTCAGGCCTTATTAAAGCATCACATATTTGCATTACGAAATACCTGTTACACTGGCAGCATTTTATTTAGTTGGAGTCTTTCTTCAGTGCTAACTTTCTAAAAAACAAATCTCAGACAAATTATTAAATGTTGTTATTTATGGTGATATGTTGTAATTAGTTCATTTTTTTCCTCCTTTGTTTATATCTTTACTTGATGGGAATAGTCTAAATAAGAAATACCACTGTACTTGAAATCATCTCCAGTTATCATTTTCCTAACCAGTAATGACATTTCTCAGATAATGGTAATTCTATTTAGCAAAAGTAAGGGGAAGCATTTTAGGCAAGCTTTAAGAAATGAGCACACACAAATGGCTGGCAACAATTGATCATGGAAAATAGGCAGCCTGCGCACACACAATTTCCATGCCACATTTCTCACAAAAGTACTTTATCAAAAGCCATTATTATACTGAAGTTCACAGATTATTCAAGAAAGTACCTGTTGTAATATTCACAAACTTCTCTAACAACAAGCCATAGTATATGCAATAAGAGAAATAGTTCATGAAAATAAATTGAACAGTTAGATCTAGAATAACAAAACAGAACAAAACACCATGCTTTGTTAATTTCTAAATTAGATAGATCTCCATTTTATTTATTTATTTGTATTTATTTACTGCATTTGTTTACTGTAGTATCCACCTGGGCTATTTAACAATAGCTTAAACAGGAAAGAATCCGAGATGTACATGAGAAAGAAAGAGACACCACAGTGTCAGACACAAAAACACACTCATTTCATGAGAAGCCAGCAAAGTTCCATATTTCATCCATTTCACAATTAATAACTGGGAAGACAAAACATATTATGTACATAAGGAAGAATGAGTCTAAATCATCAAGGTCAAATGGCAGAAAAATGAATAACGTGCACCAGACAAAATCAGAGGCAAATTACACAATACAGCTTTATAGGAGGTAGTCTGCATAATTCCTGACAACTGAATAAAATGGGACTTTTAAAATAAGAAAAGACGTTTGTTCTTTTCCCAGATTCGTATACCTGAAGACATCCACAAGAAGCATCACCACTGTTTATAAAGTAAAGATGAAATCAGCTAAGTGTAATTAGAGTTTACATGTAAAATACCTTAAACAATATTTGTTACCACAGCTTATCTCTATAGCCATGCTCTTCTGACTATGAGAAAGTCAAGGAAAAGGACTGAGAAATGAGGCAACCATTTGTAGAAGGCCTAAGCCAGTTTGGTGGCTTGTGGATAAGTCCTGTCTACAAGCTAAACAATGGGAGATTAAGGCATGGTTACAGTATCTGACAGAAATGGCAGGGAGGGTGGTTGTCTCAGGATTGGAGGTGTGGACATATGGGGATGGCTTTATCACTATGGCTTGGTACAGGACAAGGCTCAGAAGATTAAGGGGTTGGATGGGGTTGTTTCAAAATGCATGGCTTCTCTAGTGTCCAGACTCTGAATGCCCGCAAGAACCATGCCTAATGCTTGTACAGCCTAAGAGCTAGTAATGCCTGCATTCTGGGGTTAAGGAGTTGGAAAAAAAACACTTGCTGATTTAGGTATGTGATTTTGCAAGGTCTAACTTTGCTTACTATGTACCTCCATACAAAACATTCAGTGGTGATCTTAGCCGTAGGATAATACCAGTGGTCTTGAAAGATTCCCCAGTTCACTTTTCTCGTGTTGGGTAGATTCGAGCAGAGGCTGACATCATGGGAGAAACACAAGCAGCAAATTGTTGAATACCAGCTTTTGTGAAACTTCCCTGGCAGGACGATACACACACACATATCTATATATCTATACACACACACACACACACACACACACACACACACACACATACATATATATATATATATATATATATATATATATATATATATATATATATATATATATATATATATATTTATATAATGTTATATACAATAAATTGTTTACTTAGTCAATTTATTTCAAATATTGTTATTTATCAAAAATCCATCAGGGGGTTGTACTACAAGACAAAGAAGAGTAAAGAAGAACATAATGTTTTATAACGTCATATATTCTGCTTTATATGAGAGAACTTCACTGAAAGAGTAATCCAAGGTGATGAGTCTGGGAATATGACATTTTCTCACTCATTGCTGTTTGTCAGTGGGATAGCAGTATATATATGGGCACCAAAGATCTATGTGCTATTAAAATGTTATATGAAAGTCACTGAGTAAATTAAGTGCATGAGGGAGGGGCAGGGGTAATGAGAAAACATATCATGCCCATTTTTTACAACCATTTAGGCCATATATTTATGACATTATAACCAAATTACAAACCACACCAAAAAATGGAAGAAGAACAGCTGAAGCGTATCAGAATAATCCTTTATTAACGTTGAGCATTTTCATCTGTAGCCATGAATAAACAGGACTTCATCAGAACAACTACTAAGTCAAATAACCTCCCTTAAATACACTAGATAATTCCAATTAAACAATTAACCCATTAAAAATAAAAAACTTTTTTTAAACATTGCATGAATTTATATATATATATATATATATATATATATATATACACACACATATATATATGATGAAGATAAAAATAGAATAACATGACTTGTATAAAGATGTATTGACATTCACAAACAAAACAGTGAATATAAAAATTACATAAAACATCCATAATGTTTCATTTTCAAAATACTTAATGTAGGTAAGACTTCTAGGAATTTCAAAAGTAGAATTTATGAACATACTTTAGCAATTTCGAAGGCTGTTAACACCAGTTCACTAAGTAGGCATATCTAGATGTATGGTGATCACAGTTTAAAATTTTTAGTAGTGCAACAGCTTATTAGTGACCAACAGGGGAGGATGGTTTCTGAACAATTAGAAGCTTGTGAACTTCGATGGCAGCTATGCCTTAATGCTACAGCAAGGCCAGGGTTAAATGAGTGCACCAGCATTTTAAGTATTTTGAAAATGAAACATTATGGATGTTTTATGTAATTTTTATGTTTACTGTTTTGTTTGTGAATATTAATACATATTTATACAAGTCATGTTATTGCTATTTTTATCTTCATCATATATGCGTGTGTGTGTGTGTGTGTGTGTGTGTGTGTGTGTATATATATATATATATATATATATATATATATATATATATATACACAATTCATGCATTGTTTTAAAAAGAAAAGTTTTTATCTTTAATGGGTTAATTGTTTAATTGGAATTATCTAGTGTATTTAAGGGAGGTGATTTGACTTAGTAATTGTTCTGATGAAGTCCTGTTCATACATGGTTACAGACAAAAGTGCTGAACATTAATAAAGGATTATTCTGGTATGCTTCGGCTGTTCTTCTTCTTTCATTTTTTGAAGACCATATATTTATGCCATTGCCTTGATAGTTCAATGTGTTTGGGATGCTGTAGTACCACAGCTAGCAAGGGGAATAAAGTGGCAGCTGTGCCAGTCCTAAGTTATTAGAGGGCCTTATCGGCACCTCAGAAGAGTTGCAGATCAGGCAGAAGTGCAATAATGGCATTTAAGCAGTTGTGGTTAAAATTTACTTAAAAGAATGTGCTGCATGCATGGAGCTGTAACAAGGAGCTGGTGTAAGCTCTTTGCTACAATTATGGAGTGACTTTCATATTTTCAGTCCCCAACTTTGAGCTTTGGGTCGAGGGACATAGGACTCTAGTGATGGCCTAGTGTACCAGATGACCCAACTATGACTTTTATTACTGTAAAGAAAAGCTATTTTGAATTTTAGTCTCCTGACTTCTAGCATCTATATTACACAGAAGGTATTTGTTAGATTTGATCTTCTTCTTCAGTGCCTCTTGTTGTCTTAGCACCCATTTTGATGCAAAAGCCAATATGGCCATTGTCATGGAATTAAATTATTTTTAACTGACATCGTCTTCTGTACCATTTTTCTAAAATTGCTTCCTCTGTTCTGCATTGTTAGCACTTTAGAAACTTTAGATTCAAACACAATTCCTCTCTGTGCACACTGGCAGCAGTATAATCACTGTATTTGTGATAAAGTGGTGCAAAAGTATTGCTATAATTGAAAAGACTGATAATTGCTGAGAAGCACCGTGGAGGTGCTAATACTGCTCTGAATGTATACTTGTGACAGAAAACTCATGACACTTAAATTACTTTATCATTCAGAAGCATTTAGAATCATACCTTATTTATTATTTTTATTTATTTACATTTGTTGACTGGGAGTGTCCAACTGGACATAGGTCCATTTTCAGCGGAGGCCCGGGGAGAAAAGCTTCACAGTTAAAATAAACAGACAGTAGTTACATTGGATTACATAGCGATTAACAATTTAACATAGCAATTACTTACAACATATTTACAGATGAAGAACATAGTACATCAGTAGACAACTAGAATCTTTATCTGTGAAGAACATAACATTAACAAATGTTACAATAAGAAGTTCCTGCTGTATAATAAGTACTAGGCTTATGAGCATCTGAGCGTGCTATAATCAAGGTAGTTAGTGGAGTGGAAAGAAAGGTAGTGGTTGGATGGGGTGGGTGGTATTAGAGTGGGAGTTGCAAGGGCATAGCCAGCATGTTTTTAGGTGCGCTTTTAGTAAAGTTTTGAAGTGGGTGCATGATGGTATGGAGGTAATTGTGGGTGGAAGGGAGCTCCATAATTTGGCTATGGTGCAAGAGAATAGTGTTTCACCAGCAGAGTCATTGGCTTTAGTGATCTGCAAGTGATTTTTGTTGCTGGATCTTAGTGGTCTGGTGGTGTGATAGGGTTGGAGTAGATTCTGGAGTGATGGGACATTAAGTGGATGGTTTACTAGTTTGTGGGCGAGTGAGAGTTGATACCACTGAAGGAGGTAAGGGAGTTCAAGCCAGCCCAGTTCAGCAAGTGAGAGACAGTGGTGACTATGGTAGTATGCCCCTGTGGCAAATTTGGCAATTTTGTTGTAGCAGGTCTCTAGCTTGTTTAGAGTGCATTGCCTTAGGTTGGTATATATTGGAGAGGTATAAAGTCGGGTGGAGATAAGGCGGGAATTTGCTATTGAAATCTTTGCTGCTTTGGTGAGAAGTTGCTTATTTCTGTATAACGCTCCTAGTTTTTTGTGGACTTTTTTATGATCATGGATATGTGAATGTCAAATTTTAGTTTACTGTCTATTTCTACTCCTAGAAATTTGGTGTGTTCAGTTGGGTATATAGTGGTGTTGTCATTTGCTGTGATGTTAAAGCGAGAGTTGTTTTGAGTATGTTTGGTGGGTTGGAAGATGAGTAGTTTAGTTTTGTTTGGGTTGAGTATTAATTGGGCATTGGATAAGCAAGTTTCAATAGAGGTGTTAAATAAAATCAAAAATGCAATACACAGGAGGTTCAGATTCAAAAGTTTACTAGTGTACACCAGGAGGCAAAAAACCATACAAGTACAGAATTTTGTCTGACATGAAACAGGAAGCACACAATTTTTTATAGGTTTAACATTTAGCTATGCCCACCTTACTGACGTGATATGTCACAGGGCATCTACATCACTTTAGCTTACAATTCTACATTCATTAAGTTTGCTGATGCTGTACATTTAAAAAAAACTTTTCCTTTAGATACAATACGGCCTTGCTATCCAGCTGGTCAGTCATAATGTCTTTCTGTAAAGTTATCTATTCAAGGTTTCATATCAGTTCGAATACAATAGCAGCTTCAGTCTTTTAATGCATGTCTTTGTTCTGTTACACTTTCTCACACAGCTGCGTGATCTCTAAGTAACACATATACAAGGCCATCTCATTCTTACAGGAAGAGCAGAAGATTTCATTATTTTACACATTTAATTTCCTGACCCAGCAGATAATCACTTGTGAAAAGCATAAACATTAAAACTTGCTAAGCTAGCATTCTGTCAGGGTCACGGATCAGCTTTTGCTTCAAGCCACACTGCAGTTTCAAATCTACTTCACATTTAGACACAAATTAATTTTACTACTATATGATTAATAGAATAAAATGCATTATATACTACTTCACTTTTAAACTAGCATTTCTCATGTATTCAAATACACATTTTTCTAACATTTTTCTCCTATTAATACTTTTTATTCTATTTTGAAGTATGCATAGTGTTATTTCATCTCCTAGCCTTTTCCGCTCAGGATTTTCAGCTAGGTGAGTCATTTAATCTATACTTCAGAAAAAGCGTCATCTGAAATCAATCTTTCAATTTCAATATCTTGGTAGAAAGTTTCAGTAACAGATACATCAACAAAATCTTTGATTAATCTTTTCATGCAGGGAATTCCACAGCAAACACATGCCCCTATTAGGAGTATACCCACACAAATGGCAATCAGAATATTCATTAGGATGGAACCCCCCCCCAAAAAAGATTCTGGAAAAAGTCTGTCAGTAGGTTTGGGCCTGGCTCAGTCATGGCTAATACTTGCTGAATTACCTCTAGGTGATTATTTATCTCGTGGCGATTGTCAGGGATAAAAGCACAGCATTCTTCTTTGATAAGCGCGCACATACCACCTCTCGCCACTAGGGTGAAGTCAAGAGCCATCCGATTTTGTAGCACAACAGTTCTCATTGCATTCAGTTCATCAGTCACCAATTCTAGGGTGGAAAAAGTTGCATTACTCATTACTTCGAGAAGTTTCGACAACTTCCTCAGCTCCCAGATCGATTTGACTGCTCCATAAGCTGGGAGTATTCCTGCCCATGATATAACACTGTCACTCAAGTCCATATGAGTCAATTCACTTTTGTCTTTTACTGAATTATGATCTTTCCAACCAGCTTCGATCTTCCCAACTGGATTCACAGGTTTCTTAACTGGACCTTCGGATTTTCGAGCTGTTTCCCTTACGTTTCGTATCTTACCCAAAGGTAATTCTGCAGTATGTCTTATTGCCGGAACCAAGTAACCCAAAAAACAACTGCCGGACCAATTCTCAGGTATCCATTTATATGCCTTTTTCCCACAAATAAAATAACAGTTTTCTACTTTAGTACTAATACGCATTAGCCCTGCATGAAACATTTTTTTGATCTATAGCTGACAATTGTTTAAACAAAACTGGATTTTTTTGAATGTCACTCATAGTTGTTTTCAATGAGTTTAAATAAGAATCATAATTAGTATTGCAAAAAGTATTGCCATTACTATTCTTAATATAACATCGGTAAGATATGGTTATATTGCAATTGCTCCAGCCCACCTGGAGAGTGTCATTTTTGTAGAAACATACAACTCCTTTTTGTGTGACAGGTAAAAATAAAGCTATTTTGTCCTGTGATCTCACAGTTCCTGTGTCGAAAAGTAAATTCTCCCAAGTCTCATTTATCCCCAAAGGGACAGTGGACATTACCAGTCCTCCATATGCTGTTGGTATAGCTGTACAAACCCAGCAATTTGAAATGTTCATAGTCTCTGCATACACACGTTTCATGGCCAGGTATGTGTTAAAATTTGGATGCCAGTCTATAGACGTTTCATCACGCCTTCCCACTTTCACTTGTGTGGTTGTGTGTAGGATGAACCACAGCAAGAGGAAAATTGTCACAATTACAGTTAATAAATGTACACACAACAAAATGATTATGCAACATCTCTGGGGTTGATCTAAACTTCTATTCACTTTGTTTTTGGCCATCTCGGTCTGGTTGTGTATCAGTCTCAAAGTTTTTATCAAGTTGAAAGTTCTTTACCGGTTTACAATGCATTAAATGAACCCAGGACGTCCTCTCAGCCAGTCTAACTGCAGTAGGCATTGCCAACAAAACCTGGTATGGACCTTCCCACTTTGGACTCGCCCAGTTTTTCCTTTTCGTCACTTTCAGCCACACCCAACTTCCAGGGCCCATGACTGCATCTGGTCTGTTCCTTATCTGAAAGAGAGTTAAACTGCAAAACAGACTTATTCATTAACAATTTCTTCATATATTCTGCTAATGAACTGTCAGCCTCCTGCTCTGCAGGCATGAGAGCTTTCCACTGAGGCACATAATATGCTCTCCCAAAAATCATTTCAAAGGGTGTCAAACCCTTTGCATTTGGAACTGTTCTCATACTCAGCAATGCTAAAGGCAGACAGTATATCCAATTCTTTTGGGTCTCTTCTACTAACTTCCTTAACTTGTTCTTTAGGGTACCATTGTACCTTTCCACCAGTCCTGCTGACTGTGGGTGGTAAGCACAATGGTTCTTCAAGGAGATACCAAAAAATCTCCCAAGCTGGTGAATCGTCTGATTCACAAAATGTGTGCCATTGTCACTATAAATCCTCTCCGGAATGCCAAATCTAGGGATTACTTCTTTTATCAGGGCTTTCACCACTGTTGCTGCATCAGGGTTTTTGGTTGGAAAAGCTTCTACCCATTTAGAAAACATGTCTATAATAACTAAACAAAACTTTTTCCTTTCACATTTATTCAATTCTATGAAATCCATACAAATAGTATGGAATGGGTATGGTGGTATAGGAAAACTTCCTTGCTTGGTTTTAAATGCTCCTTGTGCATGGTGCTTGTTACAAGTATGACAAGCTGCACAAAATTTTTTTGTGTAGTTTATGTATCCATATGTTTGGAATATTCGATTTACTAACTGTACCATCCCCCCTGTTGAGACATGGCTCTGCTCATGGCTCAACAAAGCTGCATATCTAAATAAATTAGATGGCAATATTGTTTTTTTTCTCTTTGGAAATGTACAGTCCATTTTCAAGAATTGCACCTCGTTTTACCCATTTTTGTTTTTCTGCTTTTGTAGTAAGCGTCTGCATTGTTTTTAACATGTCTAAATCTAAAATCTCAGAGGGTTGTAATTCCTCATTTAAAAGTACAGTTTCTGAGTCTGAGGCTGCTTGCTTTGCAGCTGCATCAGCTCATGCATTGCCTTTCGAAATCTTATCTTGTTGTTTTGTATGAGCTACACATTTACAAATAGCTACTTTGGTAGGTAACTGAATAGATTCTAATAACTCCAAAATAAATTGCATGATTAATAGGTTTTCCACTGGATGTTATCATTCCTCTATTTTTCCATTGTTGTGCAAATACATGTACTGTAGAAAAAGCATACTGACTATCAGTATATATGTTCACACACTTGTTTTTTGCTAAAGTACATGCTCTCGTCAAAGCTATCAATTCCGCTGCTTGTGCAGATAAGTTGTGTGGTAAGGATTGAGCTTCTAAAATTTCAGTGTCTGTAACTACTGCATATCCCACCAGATTCTTCCCTGTAGGACCCCTTCTGCATGAGCCGTCCACGTAATATGTCACCTCGGCATTATCTGTAAGATCTTGTCTAGGTAAAGCTAACTGTTCAATTTCCTGCAGGCAGCTGTGTGGTGTGCCCTCCGCAGGAGTTGGAAGTAATGTTGATGGATTCAATGTCGTACATTGTTCAATTGTCATATGAGGTTGGCTCAGCAGTATAGTCATACATGAAAGATGTCTAGCAGGAGAAAGGTATGCCATTTTCTCTTGCAGTAAAATTATTGCAACTGCATGAGGCACTCTCAATGTGAGAGGGTGGAATAACACCACTGAGGCCGAAGCCTGTACTGCCATTGCGGCTGCAACTACTGCTTGTACACAGTGAGGCAAAGATTGCGCCACTGGGTCTAACTGTGATGAATAGTAGGCTATGGGGCGTTGCTTGTCCCCATGTTGTTGCGTCAATACTGACGTCATATATCCTTGCTTACAATCTATGGTCTAAAAGAATCGTTTGTGATAATTTGGAAGTCCTAAAACTAATGAAGACGCTATCAACTGCTTCAACCTGCAGAAAGCCGTTTCTGCTTCACTTGTCCATTGTAAGAAATCTTGTGCTGCCATTGGTGTCTTATATATCAAATCAGTCAGTGGAGCAGATTCCAAAGCATAATTTGGTATCCAGCTCCGACAAAAATTAGTTGTACCTAAGAAAGACATCATTTCTTTCTTGGTTGTTGGTTTGGGTGCTTGCAAAATCGCTGTTTTTCTTTCCCCATCTAGTATTCTACCTTCATTGGATATTACATATCCAAGGTATCTAACTTGTCTTCTCCAAAGTTGTAACTTACTTTTGTTTACTTTGTGTCCTTGTATTGCTAAAAATTTCAATAATGCTACAGTATCCTCCCTGCACTGTTGCTGGGTGGGGGCTGCTAGCAAGATGTCATCTACATAAAGTAGAATTTGACTACCTCCCGGTGGGGTAAACCCTGCCAGGTTGCTAGCCATTTCTTGTGCAAATATTGTTGGGCTCTCACAATATCCCTGTGGTAGTCGAGTATAGGTATACCTTTTACCCTGAAATGTAAATGCAAACCAATATTGACTATCAGGATGTATAGGTATTGAAAAGAAAGCATTGCTAATATCTACCACAGAGAAATACTTCTGTTGCAGTTCTAAATCATTTAACAAAGTATGTGGGTCTGGCACCGTGGGTGCTCTAGGTATTACTGCATTATTTACAGCTTGTAAATCTTGTACCATCCGCCATTCCCCATTTGCTTTTTTAACAGGAAATAGGGGTGTATTACATGGTGAATCAGGAGATTCTACCAGTACTCCTTCTTTGAGTAATGCTGCTATTATAGGCTTAATTCCTATTTCTGCATCCTTTCTCAAAGGGTATTGTCTTTTCTGTGGTCTGAAAGCTGACTTTGGGGTAATTGTAACTGGTCCTGCTGTTTGAATAAGTCCTACATCTGACTTGCCTGTTGACCAGAGAGTTGTCGGAATTTCACATAAGGTCTTTTCTTCTTCTTCTAATAAAAATGCTAATCAGCTGTCCTCGCTAGATTGCAAGTGTACAGCTGGATGTGTCTGTGTCAACCAATTCAGTTTTTGTTTTTGTATCCCTTGTTCTGATAGTTCTAAATCAGTCTGTTTCTCCCATCTTGTTACTTTTTCTCCTAAATCTGCCCATTTAACACTTTTGTTCTTTGTCAAGCTGACATGTGGCAACTGATTTGATCTATACAATGCAAGGAATTCTTAAGTTAATGAACAGCTAACTACACTGTTCCCCTCAGCATCCCAGTACAGAGTACGCAAAACCAATCTAGTTGCACGATTTCTAAACAGTTCTTGCTCATACTCTCTATCAGGTCCTGGTGTGGTACAGTAGTATAGAGTACAGTGTAACAAATGCTGTCGATCAGTGTCAAGGGAGGGGGCTTTACTGATGGCTACATTCATCAGCTCCTCGGTCACTGCCCCTGGACCAGTCGTGACTAGGTCCTGGCTGTACCAATAAAAGGTTTCACCCTCCGATCGCACTACAAAGGTATCCATTTGTCTCTGTGCCTCCATACTTTGTACAGTTGGAACTACTGCTATGCCAAATATCTGCATAAGGTCCCTGCCCAGTAGGTTTACTGGACACTTTGCAGACACAACTATTTTACTTCTCTGGGTAATACCTGAAACAGGGTCAATTATTGCTATATCATGGGAAAGTGGTTCCCTGTATAGCTGTCCATTTGCGGCTTTTACTAGTATAAAATCAGGTGATTCTGAATGTTCTGGTAACTTGGAGGGGTGTATCAAAGTCCGTGATGCTCCTGAGTCACACAGGAATTTGACTTCCCTTCCCTCCACCAGAAGTTTAACTTCCAGTTTCGTATCTGCCAAGTAGAGCTCTAAGCTCAATAATGCTAAGTCCAAAATTTCACTTTCTTCATCCTCCATATCTATTTGCACTTCCTCTACTCCTTCTATCACATTTACATTTGCTTTCTGTTTATTAACTTTTCCTGATGATTTCTGACTTTCACTTGATGTATCCTCACTATCATATAGTCAGTCCTCATCTCCTTTATCTTCTGTAATTACCTTTTTGTTTTGCCTACAATCCCTTGCTAAATGCCCTTTTTTTCCACACTTGAAGCATTCACCTCTCTTTTTCCTTTCTTCAAAATCTTTTGATCGTTTGTCAGACTGTTTGTTTCCCTGGGCATTCTTTTTCTTGCCCTTTTTACCTGACTGTAATACAAATACTTCAGCTCCGTCTTCAGCAATGAAGACTTGTGCTTTCTTTTTCTTTTTACTATTAAAATATCTCTCAGCATATCTAGCGTATTCGAGTAAGGCTTGTAGCCTCCCTGTTCGATGATCTATCATATGCTTCATAATGAAGCTACTAATAGGTGCAATGCAACCTTTCAAATATGTATTTTTTAATTGTTGTTCATATGGGGAATCATTCGTTTGGTTCTCAGGAACCGACATACCGCTATGATTATTAAAACATTCTAATAATCTAGCATAATATCCATCTATTGTCTCATTTTCCTGTTGTATGCATTGGTTAATGCAAGTCCAGTCTGCTCTAGGTTTCCATTTCTCAGAGATTTGGTCTGTCAGACCTTTTACTCTGTTGTCTAACTCTGCGTCACTATGTGGGAGTGGCCTAAGTTCTGCATTACGAGGATTCCAGGTGCCACAAATCATGTGCCAATCTGGACCTATAATTTGTCTTACTACTTTTTCTACTTCTTCCCCATTCAAGTGGTAACTTAACCTCATGCCTTGTAAATCTTCTAAAAATTTTGTAAAATTAACTTTTGGATGGGGGATTCCCTCAGTAGCCTTCCGGATGTCTTCCGGTGTCCATGGTCTATATACTAAGAGTGTTGGATCCTGCCCTTCCTGTCCTGCCTGAGGATTTGGAACTTCTATAAGTGGGCATATTTCTTCCTCACTCTCATCCTGTAGATTTCTCTCTATCTGGTATGATTCTGTGTCCCTATGTGTTTTACGTGTTCGGGACCTAGTCTCAATAGGATCTCTAACAAATGGTTGTGGTCTTACTGAAACTTCAGGATAACGCGGAGGTGGACCAGCCTGTCCACTCGCTTCATATCCTAAAAAGGGTAAGGGAGGGGGTAAGGGAGGAGGAGGAGGAGCTGTCGCTATTACCAAGTTATTATCCTCTTTGTCTAAAAATAATGTTTTTGAATTTTTAAGCTTCTGTTCTCTACGATTTGCTTCCTCAATCCACCTGTGTGCTTGAGGAATGCCTAGTTGGCGTTGCTTTTTTGCCTGACCTCCTGCATCAGATTTAAGCTGTTTAAGGAGTTTAACTAGTGAAGGTTTATCTAGTTTACCATCAAATTTATATTTATTAACCCATTTTGTATAATACCTAACATTATCAGAATGCTGTAATTGCATGTATTTTGTGTCTTCGGTTAGGGGCGGATCTCGCGAGGTTTTAGTGCACTGATTACCCATGTCAAAGAAAATGTTACGTAACCCTTTTTTATCAAGTGATGTCAATTTCTTAGTTCCTGTTTACAGTTTATCTAGAATAACTGTCTACCTTATTCTGTTACCCTGATCTATGACCAAATATACAGTACTTCCTTTTGTCCCTGATCTGCAAAACAAATCTTGACAACAATATACTGTAACCTAGTCCCTGATCTAAAACAGAAAAAAAGGCAAATTCTTCCTACCTGAGCCTCCGGTATTGAAAACTCGTTCAAATTCTGCTCTTCGGCCACAGATCAGAAAGTGGCCAGCCTCTTTACACATGACAATTCAGTCGGAGGTCTTTTCACTCAAGAAGAACCATTTTGGTAAATTCTCCTGCGCAGTATTCGACCACCGATACACTCTGATCTGCAGCTTACCAAGGGACGTCCATCTCAAAAGGACCAAACTGTTAAATAAAATCAAAAATTCAATACACAGGAGGTTCAGATTCAAAAGTTTACTAGTGTACACCAGGAGGCAAAAAAACATACAAGTACAGAATTTTGTCTGACATGAAACAGGAAGCACACATTTTTATATAGGTTTAACATTTAGCTATGCCCACCTTACTGACGTGATATGTCACAGGGCATCTACATCACTTTAACTTACAATTCTACATTCATTAAGTTTGCTGATGCTGTACATTTAAAAAAAACTTTTCCTTTAGATACAATACGGCCTTGCTATCCAGCTGGTCAGTCATAATGTCTTTCTGTAAAGTTATCTATTCAAGGTTTCATATCAGTTCGAATACAATAGCAGCTTCAGTCTTTTAATGCATGTCTTTGTTCTGTTACATTTTCTCACACAGCTGCATGATCTCTAAGTAACACATATACAAGACCATCTCATTCTTACAGGAAGAGCAGAAGATTTCATTATTTTACACATTTAATTTCCTGACCCAGAAGATAATCACTTGTGAAAAGCATAAACATTAAAACTTGCTAAGCTAGCATTCTGTCAGGGTCAGGGATCAGCTTTTGCTTCAAGCCACACTGCAGTTTTAAAACTACTTCACATTTAGACATGAATTAATTTTACTACTATATGATTAATAGAATAAAATGCATTTTATACTACTTCACTTTTAAACTAGCATTTCTCATGTATTCAAATACACATTTTTCTAACAAGAGGAAAAGGCTTCCTGTGTGACTTTTTGCAGTTTTGGTAGCGACTGGGCTGAGCAGATGATGGTTGAGTCATCTGCGCATTGTATGAGTGTGCCATGTTTGGTGGCAGAGGCTAGATTATTGGTGTACACAGAGAAGAGTAGGGGTCCAAGGATGGATCCTTGGGGAACCCCTATGGAGACAGGTAGTTGAGGAGATATGTCATTCTGCCATACAATGGATTGTTGGCGGTCAGACAGGTAACTCTGAAACCAGTTGGTGACTGATTGAGAGATGGATAGGTTACTGAGGACAGAGATAAGTTGTTTTTGTGGGACCATGTCAAATGCTTTAGATAGGTCTAGGAAAGTAGCAGAGGAGAGATATCCATTGTTTTTATGCTGAAGGATAGTGTTAGTAAAGGAGAGTAAGGCAGTGGTGGTGCTATGGTTTGGTAGGAAACCATGCTGAGTACTGGAAAGGAGGTTGTTAGTAAGGAGGTAGTCTGAGACCTGAGAGTGTATGCATCTCTCTAGTATTTTGGAGAGTAGAGAGAGAATAGCTATGGGGCAGTAATTGGTTAGTTCTGTGGAGGGTCCGCCTTTGTGGAGTGGAATTATATGTGATACTTTCCACAGTGTGGGAACGTAACTTTCTGACAGAGATTGGTTAATCAAGATGGATACTGGGTAGGCCAGAGTACCAGCTGTGATTTGTAGGTATTCACTTGGGAGGTTGTCTGCTGCTAATTTGGAGGGTTTAAGTTTAGTTAAGAGTTTTTTTATGTTGAAGGTAGGTACAGGAGAAAAAGAGAAGGCAGTGGTGAGATTACTAGTTGAAGGTGTGGGTTGGAGGGGAGGGGGGTTGTGTTGTTTAGCTAGTGATAGTATGGTTTGGGTGAAGTGTGTGTTGAATGAGGTAGCAATATTTTCTGAGGAGTGAGGGATGTTAGGAGGAGGGGTACTGACTTTACCTGGGTGGAGGATGGAGTTTATGGAGGAGCAGAATTGTTTGGGGCTGTGTTGTGAGGAGTCTAGGGCAGACTGGTAGTACTGGAATTTGTCCTGTTGTATTAGCTTTTTGACTCTGTTGCGTAGTTCTAGGAATTTCTGTCTAGTTGAGGGGGTTTTGGTTTTGCGCCAGTGCTCCCAGGCTTTATCCCTTTTTTTCATTTCTGACTTAATGGTTTTCTGTAGCCATGGGGAGGGTTGTGCTTTGGTTCTGGAAAATCTTATGGGGGCATGGTAATTAAGGATGCTCAGGAAGATAGTATTAAAAAATTCAATTGCGTCATCTAGACTGAGGTACTTTAGGGGATAACACCAATACTGTGAACAAGAGCACCTCACAACCAAACGAACACTCGACTACTGTAAATAAGCTGTTTATTCCAAATAATACTGTTACTGTTAAGCACTTTTCGTCCCATCAAGTTGTGGGACTTCTTCAGACAATTTGAAGCAAGACAACGGCTACATTTAAATCAGTGTATTGGCACCAAAATCCAAGCGCCGCAACTAATTGAAAATATTTTTAAAATGACAGTGCATGTATCTTGTAATGTTCAAAACCCAGATCACATAAGAACATGTAAAGTAAAATAAACATAAAAGAGACATTTCACATAATGTTATACATGACTGTAAAAAATGCACTAATATAACAGCTCTTATGTGATCGTTAATCTAGAATTGATGCATAGAAACCATATAATGGTCTGAATCCAGGTCACTGAACACACATTAAATAAAACATAAAATTTCGTTAATAGATTATATATACATAACATTAAAAAGATATACATATTTATATTAAAGTTAAAACAATAAATAAAGCTCTTGTAAAGAAGCTTATCTAAAATCAGTGCTTACATAAATCTATAGGCACGCAAATAGTACACGCACATTTGTAAATTTGATCAACCAGAAAAAAAAAAAAAAAAAATATATATATATATATATATATATATATATATATATATATATATAAAACATATTACAGATAACCCTAACCACACATTTTTATTTAGAGCAGTATATACTGTCCTTTTAGACAGTAGAGATGGACCACACAAAGTACAATTAGAGATCTTGGAATTATACTGGCAGATCCGTTGTAATGCCAGCGTATTCACAGGTTTAAATGAGATTTGTTCCCTCTACCCAATATTGAAGCTTAACAGCGTGTGTCATTAGGTGTTTTTGCTTTTGTATGAGCCGTTGGCACATAGTCATTTCTGATTATTGATGACATAGCACTACATATATATTACATTCTATGTATTAATACTACCTGTCCCATTATGTTGTATTGTGTATTATGATAATATTTAACACATATTAGTACAAAATTGTTGCTTATTCTAATGTACCCGCCCTTCATCTCTTTTCCCCTTTCCCTCTGTCCTGCTCCTGCTGGTGCACATATTTTTAATATGTCGCGTACAATTCATTATAGTTTTTAATTTGCTCTAGGTCTACAGGTTATTTATATATATATATATATATTTTTTTTTTTTTCTGGTTGATCAAATTTACAAATGCGCATGTACTATTTGCGTGCCTATAGATTTCTGTAAGCACTGATTTTAGATAAGCTTCTTTACAAGAGCTTTATTTATTGTTTTAACTTTAATATAAATATGTATATCTTTTTAATGTTTTACATATATAATGTATTAATGAAATTTTATGTTTTATTTAATGTGTGTTCAGTGACCTGGGTTCAGACCATTATATGGTTTTTATGCATCGATTCTAGATTAACAATCACATACGAGCTGTTATATTAGTGCATTTTTTACAGTCATGTATAACATTATGTGAAATGTCTCTTTTATGTTTATTTTATTTTACATGTTCTCATGTGATCTGGGTCTTGACCATTGCAAGATACATGCACTATCATTTTAAAAATATTTTTAATTAGTTGCGGCGCTTGGATTTTGGCAACAATACATTGATTTAAATGTAGCCGTTGTCTTGTTTCAAATTGTATGAAGAAGTCCCACAACTTGGTGGGATGAAAAGCACTTACAGTAACAGTATTATTTGGAACAAACAGCTTATTTACAGTAGTCCGGTGTTCGTTTGGTTGTGAGGTGCTCGTGTTCACAGTATTGGTGTTTTACTTAGTTTCTTGTTTGTTGTACTTTAGAGGATGCCAGTTACATTCTTTGAGGGATGAGATGAATGTGAGTGGGTTAAAGTTTAGTTTTTTACGTATTTTATGGTAGATGACAGGTTTAGCTTGGTATAGGTATTTTTTGAGTAGGAATGTTGGGGAGTGATCACTGAGGCTATATGATAAACAACCTGTTATATATGACTGGGGGCTCTTACTGACTAGTATCCAATCTAGGGTAGTGTGCTTGCTGGAGTTTTTATTTATCCTGGTTGGCGACTGGACTAGTTGGGTGAAGCCATGAAGGTTTACATGATGGGTTGGATGGTTGCCACAGCAGGATTGCCAGTCAATATTGAAATCACCTAAAATGATGTTTCTTGGGGGAGATGGTGGATAGACCAGCTGAGGATGTTTTCTAGTGGAGGGATGTTTTGGCCAGGTGGGAAGTAGCATCCAATTATGTTGATGGTTTTGTTTTGGTTTATTTTGAGGTTAGTATATATTATTTCTTCATTGCCTATTTGTGGAGCTGATGATTTTAAGATCTGGATGTTTAGATGCTGTTTAAATATTATAGCTACACCGCCTTATCCTAACAATACCTGGATGTGAACTCAGATCTCAAATATGTGTAGCAATCTTCCTCAAATAATGCAGGGCATCATTAAATTAAACCCTGGAGACATCTCCAGGCATTGCTGTAAGATGACTTCAGGCATCTCATATGACCAGTATATTTACATGAATAATTGCTGATCCATGCTACAAATAAACTACTGAATGATTTTTATCTTAAAGTTTACAGTGTGGCAACACAGTTACATTGATACTTGACATTTGCCTAGTATAGTTAAAGAGAAGTTAAATGTCAGTTTACCTTTGTACTGTATTTATTCTTATTTCTCTTTTATCTCAACAACCAAGCAACAAAAGACAAAACTGCCTAACCTCATAAGAAAGCACATTGCCGGATGAATACAATGCTGCTAACAGTATGTCTACCCTTTAAGTAGTTACTGAGGTATGCAAAGCATTACAAAAATTAATATTTACTGTGTTCATTGCTTCTGATATAATCTAGCATAACACCTAAAACCTAGTGAAAGTTGCCAGTATAAGAAAGAATTTTGTGCTTCATAGTTTTCCATTTACAGTTCACTAATCAATATGGTTATGGAAATATGAATGCCATTAGAAGTTAGAGTAAGAATTTGCACACCTCAAATGGAGAGAACAAGCTAGTACATGCCTCTTCATCTTCATCACAGTCTGTTTTTTCCAGATTCTCCAAATCATTTATTGAGTTCTTTTTTTTTTTTTAAACAAGTTTATTGTTTTAACATATAAGAGAAATATCATAATAATTTTATACAAATAATTAAAAATAGGTATTATTATAATATTCAACAAAACAACTAAAGTATTTACAAAGACATCCACTACAATCAGATCAATTAATTAAACTAAAATACTGTGCTATTGAAATTAGAATTTTTTTAACAAATTTTGTAAATTATCCCATACAATAAAATGTGATGTTTTTCTAGTTGTTCTCATTCTAATTGTGCTTATTTCCATATGACACATTATATTCATAACATTTTTAAATTCATTGAACGAAGGAGGTGTATCTGAAATCCAATTTCTAGTTATTATTTTCCTAGCCACTGCTAGGATAGACCATAACAAGGGAAGCTTAATCTTTTAAACATTGAGGTACAGGTGTGTTGAATAATATAAGAGACTTAGAAATAATGAAATTATCTGTAAAAGAGCCTGCAAAAATTCATTAATTGACTTCCAGTATTCTTTCAACTTCATACAGTCATAAAACATATGAGCCCAGTCAGCATTAATTTCTACATTACATCTCTTACATAGATTATCTTTATTATTAATTTTATTCATCATCAAAGGTGTATAAAAAGATCTATGTAAAAATTTCCATGTATAAAGTCTCCAGACAATGGAAGATGTAGTTCTATAAGCAGATTCCAATATATATTGTTTATCTTGTTGAGTTGGTGGGTCCCCATTAATAGAGGTGAAATAATTCCAGTATGAATCTACATTGTAAAAAGTTTCTTGTCTGATAATTTTATGTATATATGAAAGTTTACCTTTATCAGAAACTTTATGCTGTAAATTTATTATCAAGTAATCAATCAGTTTTGGAATAGATTCTTTAACTGTTATAGACATTAGATCTATTCTATCAATGAGATGTTGTCTAAAGATCTGAACCTCTAACCAGCAAGTTTCTCTTAGATCAAATTCTTGTTTTAAGAAATCTAGATTTTTAACTTTATTATCAGATATCAGCTGATACCAGTACTTTAGATTATTATCTATAGCTAAATGAGCTCCTTCAGTGATGACGTAAGCATACCCTGAGTATACATTATAGGGAATACAATAAAATTCCATTCCCTATACTTAGGGTGCATGAATATAAAGTTCGATAACTAATAATAATATTTAATGGGTAACAGACCATATGTTTAGGTGTAATAGGTGAAGTACAAAATTCCTTTAGCAACCACAACATGGAGTTATTTATAATCATATTTTTATGTGTTAAGGAGATTTTCATGAAGTGCATACTAATTAGCTCCCAATAATCTTTCCATTTTGCGACATATGACCCGATCTATTAATAAAGTAATAACTTTTATAATAGAAGAGATAATATATAAATTAAAGTCTGGAAAAGAAATACCCCTTTGAGACCAGCTATTAGTATGTTTCTTTAATGCAATCCTAGGTCTATTAGGTGCCCATAAGAAATTTAACATTAGTGTATTCAGTTTCTTGATAGTTATTTTTGTAGGTGAAAGTATTATTGATTGTATTAAGTATAAAATCTTGGGAATATTATCATTTTAATAATTGTAAGTCTCTCCTCCATAGTAAAAACATATTATTCCAGGTATTAAAAGATTTTGTATATTAAGAAAACAGGTATTATAGTTATTATATATAATAGATTTAATATCTTTAGATAGTATTATACCTAAATAAGTTATCTGACCTGAGTTGGGTACATATTTAGTAAAATCACTAATGAGAGTATTTTTCGTGTAGTATATATAGGTAGTATTTTAGTTTTTCTTCATTGAATATTAAACCAGAAATACTTTTAAAATTCATCATTTTATCAAATAAAGACTGCATAGAAGAATTAGATCCTGCTGATGTAATTAGAACATCATCTGCAAAAGTTGAATTTTTGATGTTGTATTTTCTTCTATTTCAAAACCCTCTATGTCAGTACTGTTTCTAATCAAATTAGCCCAAGGCTCCATTACTAAAGTGAATAATAGTGGAGAAAGTGGACATCCTTGCTTTGTACCTTTAAGAATGGGTATTTTTGTGAAACATATGTTCCTACCTTAATATAAGCCCAGCGTTCCTTTGTATAAATGCTCAATTAAATTTACAAATGCATCAGAGAAATTTGTGCATTTCAGTAAGGTAAACAGATAGTCCCAACTTACTGAATCAAATGCTGAACCTATATCAAGACTAATAAGTGTTAAATCTTTCTTTTTCCTATTTGCAAAATCAATGTAATGTTAAAGTTCTTCTTATTTTATCAAAAGTATTTCTATTTACAATGAAGCCCGTCTGATCTATGTCTATAATGCGGGGATAATTGTCTTCAATCTGTCAGCAAAAATACTCATAAACATTTTATAATCAACATTAAGTAATGAGATGGGTCGATATGAAGAACATCTAGTTGGATCTTTATTAGGTTTTAAAATTGGTGAAATAAATGTATATTGCCAAGATGGGGGTTATTAACTCAGTTTGGGCCAGAATAAAAACCTTATGTATTAATGAATATGTAGTTTTAGAAAGGATTTTATATATCTCTGGTATAATACCATCATTACCGGTGCTTTGTTTGATTTAAGCTTATTTATTTGTGTAATAACTTCTGTATATGAAATACTCTTGTCCAATAGTTTAATCTGTTGTTTATTAAGCTTTTTATTCATGATTGTGGTTATAAACTCCTTTATTTTATCTTTAGGTTCCATGTTAATGTTGTTATGGTTAATCTTGTGAAAGTGATTTCTAAATTCGTCCAGTATTTCTGGTATACTAGAAACATTCTTCTTTTTCCTTAGAGAAAAGATTTCTTTGATATGGTTTTGTTTATTCAATCTTTTGTTTTATTTTAAGTCTATGTAACTATTTGGGGCTTATTGAATAAGACAAAACTTGTATTTCTCTAAAGTTATTTTAACTTTATGAGTTAAAATTTCTTTGTATTTCTCATTTAGTTTATTTATTTCTTCAATAACTTTTTTGTCCATAATATTTTCTTTATTATTATGCTTATAAGAGTCCAGTTTACTTTGAATATCTAACAATTCCTTATCCCAAGATTTCCTTTTGTTATTATACCATCTGATACTTTGTCCATATAGATATGATTTTAAGGCATCCCAAACATAGACAATGGAGACTTCAGGAGTATTATTTATGTCTAGAAAATGTTGTACTTCTGAAAGTATATATTCTTTATAGTCTTTTAGCTGAGTTAAGTATGCTGGTATCCTTTTGATCTGAACATTATGAGTATTTTTATCATGAATTCAAAAACAATTGAGTTATGATCAGATATAGGACATGAAATTATTTTGGAATTAATTAAATCTGTTACCATCTGGTTAGAAATAAAGACCCTATCTATTTTTGAATAAGTTTTGTATCTGTTAGAAAAAAAGGTGCATGGTAATGATTTTGACTCTATCTGATTATTAATATCATTCAAATGATAAGAATTAGCAAAATCATTTAAATGTTTTGCATTAGATGTAATTCTTCTTTTCTTTATAGTGGTAGTATCACTTTCATGTAGTATACAATTAAAATCACCAGCTAAAATAATATCCCCTATAGAGAATGATATGATCTTATCAATATGATGTTTCATTGTATTAATACCAATTCCAGGTATCCAATATACATTAATTAAAGTGTAAGTCTTCCCATTAATTTGTATTGTAACCATACAAAACATTCCTTTGTCATCCTGATAAGACTTAATGGTTTTAGGAATGGGCATACTTTTATTCCATAAAATAGCCACTCCTCTTTTTTTCTGAGTATGCTCTGAACTAACCAATACTGTATACTTATTAGTGGCTAGTTTATCAATATCTTTTTTCAAGAGATGGGTTTCTTGCAGGAAGACTAGATTGGCCTTGTGTAGATTAATGTATCGTATTAGGCTTGCCCTTTTACACGGATTATTCAATCCATTAATGTTTAAAGAAATTCCTTTTAAAGATGTCATTTGGCATTTTTAAAACTCAAGAATCTTATGATAGAAATAACAAATAACCAGATAAATAATGTTACATCTCCTCTTTTAGGTGTACCTTTAAATATAGCTGTATTTATTGAATCTCTTATGGGATATTGTATAGGATTCAATTTTGTTTGTAGTGACAATGAGTGTACAAAATATATTGTGGATGTCAAAACTATATACATATAACAATGAACAAGTGAAAATAATGTAAGGATTAAACCTTGCATCCCGCCTGGAGTTGAAAACTCCAACTTAGAGCAGTATTTACTACTCAAGTTAACCCCTACCTAAGCAGCAGTACCTCAGCTACCACCTTATCAATTTAATACTAGTTATATTTAACTGAGGTTAACAGTTTTCAATTCAATTATCTATCAAGACAAAACTACACATTTGGTAAAACAGCATCATATAAACTAAAATAAACTTTTTTTTTTTTTTTTTTTTAAACTGTTCATACTATTATATAGATCTATGTAATATATAACACTTGTATTCTAATAGCATTCAAATAATCTTAATGTTAGAAATCAAGAGGAGAAAATTATGTTCTAACATTCATTTAAATCAAAACTTTGGCTAATATGATTCAGACATTACATGCATTAAGATGCATCTATTTTCTGTCATGTGAATTCTATCAACAGCTTCCAAAAAAATCTTGAATTGTTTGTATATGAGCATTTACTTAAACTCATTATTGTCAATAGAGTAAAATATTGTATTTCATAAAATTATTATAAATCATATTTCTCATAAACACCTGCATAGACAGAAAAAAAAAAAAAAAAAAAAAAAAAAAAAAAAAAAAAAAGCCATCACACACATAAACACACACACACACACACACACACACACACATATACACACACACACACACACACACACACACACACACACACACACACACACACACACACACACACACACATACATATATACATACACATACATACACACACACACACACACACACACACACACACATATATATATATATATATATATATATATATATATATCTGATCTCACTGAGTTGTGTCTTTGTAGAGCACAATCCTACTTGCTGTCCCTAGAATAAATCTGTCTGCTTTATACAAAATAATGCACAGCAAACACATATTAGTAACCAGATTTTACAATCATGCTAACCTACTGCTTTAAAATATATCACATGACATTTCTTCCAGAATAGAGTTATAAGATTATTTATGCTTGTCAATCATATGAATTAAATGAGTTATAGTAAAGTATATGTTTGGGACACAAGTTTTTAACACAGATTATTATGCTACTGTTAAGTAGATTTTCAAAAACATTTAAATAAATGTTTCATTTTCTATGCCTTCTAAAATAAGATATTTACTTGCTACAAGAAACTACATCATCTAAACTCATCATAACTGACATATTTTATGAATAGAGTACTTTTCCTCTGTGGGTGTGTGTCAGTGATAACCTTGAATCTGTGGTGTGTCAGTGTGATAACCTTGTCAATGTTTATACTAACTGCTTTCAGTTTCTCTGTGAAAATTCTGTGAGGCTTCTGAGGAAACTCATGGACACTATGCATGAGACAGCCCACATCCCAGATTGTCTCCCTTAACATTTTGGCGGGAAACTTATTAAAACTTGTGGCAAACATTCATTTTGTCAATAGAGTAAAATATTGTATTCATAGAAATTATTATAAATCATATTAGATAGTTATGCAGATTCTCAGAAAAAGCCATCACACACACACACACACACACATACACACACACACACACACACACACACACACACACACACACACACACACACACACACACACACACATATATATATTGTGCCTTTGTAGAGCACTGTCCTACTTGCTGTCCCTAGAATAAATCTGTCTGCTTTATACAAAATAATGCACAGCAAACACATATTGGTAACCAGATTTTACAATCATGCTAACCTACTGCTTTAAAATATATCACATGGCATTTCTTCCAGAATAGAGTTATAAGATTATTTATGCTTGTCAATCATATGAATTAAATGAGTTATAGTAAAGTATATGTTTGGGACACAAGTTTTTAACACAGATTATTATGCTACTGTTAAGTAGATTTTCAAAAACATTTAAATAAATGTTTCATTTTCTATGCCTTCTAAAATAAGACATTTACTTACTACAAGAAACTACATCATTTAAACTCATTATAACTGACATATTTTATGAACAGAGTATTTTTCCTGAATCTGTGGTGTCAGTGTGATAACCTTGTCAATGTTTATACTAACTGCTTTCAGTTTCTCTGTGAGAATTCTGTGATTTGAAGATTCTGAGGTAACTCAAGGACATTTTGCATAAGACAGCCCACATCCCAGATTGTCTCTCTTAACATTTTGGCGGGAAACTTATTAAAAACTAGTGACAAACATTCATTTAGCAGTGTAAATGCATCTAAACATGACAGAACCTCCACAATGTATTCCACAGATCATCACAGCCTCTATGCAAGTGAAATTAAACTCAAAATTACCAACAAGTAATAAAACTCAGCATTCTTCTCCCAACTCAATTTTCATACAAATCCTATTATTCACTGTGCCCTCACAGTCAAAAGCATTTCTATATATTAATAAAGAAAAGAAAAGAGAGTAGAAAATAAAAGGGAGAGGCAGAAATAAAAAAATGTAAGAGAAAGCTGTAAGAAGTATATACAATGGAATGTTACTTACTGTTTATATTAATAGAGTTAAAATAAAACATATTATTTACTCTTATTTAGTTCTGATTATTATTAGTTAAAGCATGACAGATTATTTACAAACAAGCATAAGCAGTATAATCAAGAAAGTATAATTAGAAATAGCATTTGAAGAACTTATAAACTTTTACAAGAAATAAATATGTTATTATTCTATTAATGATATTTTCATTACTGTTCTCCTGCCCTCCCCACCCTTTTACCCACTACATAATCTAAATAGAATGTCATTGTTTAAACAAAGAAAATAATAAAAAAGAAGGAAAAAAAAGGTAAAGATAAAAAAATATCAAATTACTAACCTTACTTTTTCAGAAAGAAAAACAAATCAGTCACAGCCTGCCATTAAATCCTCAGGCATTTTGACTGGTTATGAAACAAAACATTTCTTTGCACATAGAGAATAACTTTGATTAAATCTTTTCCAAAATATTTGTGGCTTTCTGGAAATGCAGGAACTATATTCAAAAGATTAATAATGAACTAAAATGATGAGAGAGAAAAAAAATATAACAAATCATTTGTTTTTTAGTCTCTTCTTCTTCTCTGAAGTCTTCCAGGAAGCTTCAGTTGCCAATCTCTTTAATGAAGAACTAGCCCATTCAATTTCTTCTATTTTATCCAAAATCCTTTTTTCTTTGACAAACAGTAAAGCAGAGTCTAAATCATCGAAGACCTTAGGACCATCAGGAAGGAAGATTTTAAGCTTGGCAGGAAACAGAAGGTATGTTTTAAACTGTGCTTTTTAAGCTCCCTTATTAGTGGCAGAAAAACTTTCTTTTAGCAATTACCATGGAAGAATAGTCATTGTCAAAACGCACAGTTGTCTCATTAAACTTAACAGGAGCTTTAGCCCAAGCAGATTTAAGAACCATCTCTTTATCAAAGATGATAGAAATCTAACTATAACTGATCTAGGATAGTTTTGTTAGAGTTAGTATTAGCTATAGATCTATGTGCTCTTCGATGCAAAGAGAATGCTTCTGGTAAATCTAAAGTTTTAGGGAGCCATGTTGTTAAAAAAGAAGTAATATTGTTACCTTCAATATTTTCTGGCAGTCCAAAAATCCTAATGTTATTGCACCTAGATCTATTTTCCAGGTCATCCAGCTTTGTTTGTAAATGTGTATTTTGTTTCAGCAGAAACTCAATGTTGATTCCTGTTCTTGTATTTTATTTTCCATGTCATTCACAGCTTCTTCTATGCCTGTCATCTGGATCTTCTGTTGTTGCAGGTCCATATGTAACAAGTCTATTTGTTTTGGAGTTTTTTCTGAAAGTGTCTATTTTAGTATCCATTTTATCCATCTTAGCAGTAAGTTGCTGGACTATAATTATCAGAGACTGAAGTTCTTTCTTGATGCTGGAGTCTTGAGAATTTGTCTTACTGGAACTCATTTCAGACTGATAAACTGACAGGAAAATTTCCAAAGTAATTTCTGACAGGAATATTATTAAGATTTCCTTTCTTTTTTAGATATAGTTCAAGAACTATATAAAACAAACATATTTAGAAAGAACTTCAAGAATTAATTTTTTAAGTAATTAATTCCTGTCAATGTAATGAAATTGGTGGAGCTGAAGAAATCTGCTGCTATCCTGTGTTCATCCTTGGCCACGCCCCCATTTACTGAGTTCTGATTACATCACAGTCTGTTTTTTCCACATTCTCCAAATCACCTATTGAGTTCTGATTACAATCTTTAATAGGGCTCTACAATGACCATTGGCTTGACAGAATTGTGATTCATAAAGCTGAATACTATTCCTGCAATGCCATTGCACAATAGGTCCTGGACAATGTTTTTTTAAACAGAGGTGCCCTTGTGCTTAACTACAGCTTTAACTCCTCTCCACATAGACATATGTACAAATACACCTATGTATACACAGGCGCACTGATACACTATCATTCATGCACAGACATTTTGTCAACTACACAATGACACTCTTTCTTAAACTCACACACCGAACCACACCACACTCTCTGGTCTAGACACATTATCTTATTTACCTGCTACAAATGGAGTGGTGCTGCCTTGGTGATCACATTGTCAGGAGCTTGACTGTGTGACCCTGGTGGCAGTGGATCAGCTTTTAGCACAATGAAGAATATGTCGTCACATCCCTTGATGTTGCTTTGCATTAGCAGAAGTGCCATTCCGTGGAATGGCAATGCTGATGCTTACCTATGTTAGGCTGAACAACCCATTTTCATTACTTGGCAGTTTTCTATTGTGCTGCTGTACTTATATTGTGTTGGACACCAGTAAACATGCTACCTTATCCTTCCTGCTCCTCAGTGTATCCCATCATCCATTTGTTTCTAAATCATAGGCTGCACTCTAGATCCCCTTTTACATGCCAGCTAAATTCCTGAGGAGTCTATAAACATAGGAGTTACAAAGGAAATGAGGCACAGAACTGTTTCTGCCTTGCTAGTACCCATCCTTTGGCCTTGCCTCTCTTTTCATGGAAGGCCAGACCAGTTATACCAGGAATGAATTGCATTAACCATCCAATTCTCCAGCTCCCTTTTAAAGGCAGAAAGTGTGACAAACTGCTTGACTTGGAGATCTGGTTTGCTCCAGAGAAGGGGTAGGTGCCGAGTGACAATTCTATTTTCAATTTCATTTTATCTGTTTGTTGGATTAGATTAAGATCTTTGGCCCTTGTGTTAGCTAGAACATTTGATTTATAGTAGTACAGTAGTTTATGGACTACTGGGTTATTTATAGCCCTATATTTATTTTGTTTTATTTTATATTTGTTGACCGGGATAGTCTGACTGGATATATGTCCATTTTCAGCAGAGGCCCGGGGAGAAAAGCTCCAAGACATTACCAAAAAATTACAAAGTGATTGCATGCTAAGCAATATACAAGTCATTGATAGTTATACAAAACAGATACAAAAAACTGTTTAGGGTGGTATTTATATATATATATATATATATATATATATATACACACACACACACACACACACACACACACACACACACACACACACACACACACACACACACACACATACACACACACGCGTCTATCAGCCTAATGGTTCCATAGGAAGTGTATTTCTTCAGCAGATTAATAGAGAGAAAAAACAAAGCAACAGCGAGAGGTATAATAGCCAACAGAGGTTGTCATGGATGAGGTGAATACTGTCAGTCAGGATTAGTGCAAAGGCACTAATAAACAAGGTGCAGATTGCCTATAAGGAGTCTCTATGAAACTGAGTAGAAAGAAAGCCTCACGTCATTTGTGGTAGTTCAGTTCATTTAAGTACACAATATTTTTAGTTACAGACCGCTGGCATATTTCCAATTTCTTGCTTGCCAGATACATCCCCAAAGGGACATTGTATTCAATGATGGGTATAATCAGTGCTGAGTACAAGAAGGTGAGAACCTCTTTTCATCTGGAAGAAATACATTTTGGTATGAGATGTGCAAGGTAAAGGGATTTTCTAATGACTATTGTAATGTGATAGTCAAATATGAGGGAAGCTATCCACTCAAGTACAAGGGACTATCACTACTTTTTCATTTTGAAGTGGTATGTTATCTATGCTATAAGCTGGAGCTAGAGAACACTTAAAAATGCTACACTGTTCCACTTTTTGGCAATGAGTTTGAGCCCATTTTTGTACACCAGCAATAGACAAGAGTATGCTCCTGTATGTTAGACGGGGACTTGACAATGTCTGACAAAATTTGTGAACCAGATATTTGAGAAACAAATACCAAATGGCAGAGGTCCCAACACAGATCCCTGTAAAACACCACTGGTCACCTTCATGCTCTCAGAGGATGCATCACCTACTCTTACTGTGTGTGTCTTGTCCCTAAACCAGTGGGCTATTCTTCTGACCACATAAAGGTCAATTTGGAGCTCTTTCAGGTTTATTATATTTCCATGTGTATGGTAGCAAATGCCTTAGAGAGGTCATGATACGCTGTCTAAATGTCCCTAAACCAGTGGGTTACTCTTCTGACCACATAAAGATCAATTTGGAGCTCCTTCAGGTTTATTATATTTGCATGTGTATGGTAGCAAATGCCTTGGAGAGGTCATGGTATGCTGTCTAAACAGCTTCCCACTGTCTTCTGCCTAAGAAACTCTCTTACGGAAGTTCACACAATTCATTAGATAGGCTCTATCTTTGCTAAAAACAAACTGATGTGGGTCAAGTCTAATAAAATTTTTGATAGTATAATTATTTAGGACAGGTATGATTCACTCCACTGCTTTGCAAATAAGACTCATAACGGTCAAAGGATTGTAATTCCTGGGGTCAGTGGAAGAGCCACAGTTGTAGAGTGGCATCTCAACAGCTGAGAGCCACACAGTTGCTATGGTCAGATCAAAGAGGATGAGGGGTGGGTCCACCAGTGCTTGTTTAGTGCTGTTTATAAGGCAACCAGATATTGAATGGTTTTGGTATTCTTTATTTTGAAGACTGACCAATACATGTTCTTTTGTGATTGTTAGTGTCTTGATTCCATCAGGAATTAGTGAGCTTGGAAGAGACATTTCTAGATTGAAGTTGACACTAAATCTATTTGCTGGTATGCTGGCAATACTTAGTAGTAACATTATGAATATGCTATGAACAACATTGAGTGTTAATCCTTATTATCCTTATAAAATTAAAAGGATGTGTGGTTGTCTTGAGCTTATGTAGCTGCTTTCAGTTCATGGGATGGCTTAATTTTTCTGGGAGGTTGGCATAATGGTTAAGGTATTTGCCTTATAAACCAAAGGTGCAGGGTTTGATTCTCACACGGGGTAATTGGCTAGGCTTAAAAATGGCCCACAAAGGCAGTTAGCCTAGTACTACTCTATGAACCTATGAAGTCCATTTTTAGTTTCTTCTCTAGCTGTTTGGTTGTCTCCTTAGTTTGGGATTATTTGATCTGCTACACAGCTGAATATGTTTATTGTATTTATTATATAGTGTATTAATGCTGGTGGAGCACCACACTGATTTTCTTTTAAATTTTTCCAGTTTGTTTGGATCTAGTTGGGACTTCAAAATTAACATATTTGCCCTGGTGCAAGTAGAACTTGCTTGCATAAGTCTTTGTGGTATCAACATTATGGTTAATAGCATTATACTCAAATTTGAATACTTTATCATATAATTGCAAGAGACTTGCTCTTATGTCTTAATTTCTTGAATTCCACAATGTTTGATTCTGATAATTTGGATATTTTAATAGACAAATTTACTAGTTTCTGGTTGGATTTGATCATTGAGAGGATACCCTGTGGATAGTACATAAAGAGGCCAAGTTTTTTTTTGACCTGGTCAATATTATTCTGTTCTCTAATAGGTTAATTATTAATCTGGTCCAGGGATTACTTGTTTATAAAATCTAACACTTTTTCCTCATATTCAATGTTGGTAATACTGGATCTCCAGTTTATCACTGGGTAGTTAAAATCACTAGGATTGCAGCACTCATACTTGCTGGGAGTTCATCAAGAACATTTAGGAATGTTGTGTGATTTTTCTGTAGAATCAGATGGGGTCCTGTAGCATGTTATTGTCTGATAGTTGACCCTACTTAGTGTGATTTAAATCTCTGTAAGGTCTGCTTCTGGGTCTGTAGGTAACTGTCTCTAAGTAATGTGGTCTGAAACAAATATGGATACCCCACCACAGTTCCCTTCAAGTCTAAATGAGCGATAAGCATAACCCCTGTAGTAGAGGTACTGCTCTCAGGACACAAACCTGGTTTCTTTAAAAACACATACATGGATGTGTTCCATATGCAGAAATACCTCAATGTCTGGTAGTCTGTTATTTAGACTTTTAACATTAAGTAGATTTACCTTGATATGGTCCAATGGTCAGTTTGTTTTTGAAGTTAGGTTGGGAGGTGCATCAGCTGAACCCTGTCAAAAAAGGTACAATGGGGCAGCAAAATCATTTGCCAGTATGTTAAAGCCTTGAATTAAGTGATACAAACTCTCCATAGTGAAGCAAGTATGGTTGTCAAGCATCTCATCCCTTGCTGACATATGCTTGATCTCCCTAGGTTGACACCCGTTGTTTAGCCAGTTGATGAAACAAAATATATTTTCTTTATCTCAATTGTTTAGGTGAAATGGCAGCGGAGTTTCTAAGCAGATTGTTTAATAAAATCTTGGAAAGTGAGAGGATGCCTGAGGAATGGAGAAAAAGTGTTTTGCTACCGATTTTTAAGAATAAGGGTGATGTGCAGAGCTGTAGTAACTACAGAGGGATTAAACTGATCAGTCACAGTATGAAGTTATTGGAAAGAGTGGTGGAAGCTAGGTTAAGAAGGGGCGTGATGATTAGTGATCATCAGTATGGTTTCATGCCGGGAAAGAGCACTACAGATGCAATATTTGCTCTGAGAGTGTTGATGGAGAAGTACAGAGAAGATCAGAAGAAGTTGCATTGTGTTTTTGTAGACTTAGTGAAAGCATATGACAGGGTGCCTAGAGAGGAGTTGTGGTACTGTATGAGGAAGTTGGGGAATGTCAGAGAAGTATGTAAGAGTGGTACAGGATATGTACAAGGGTAGTGTGACAGCGGTGAGGTCTGTGGTGGGAGTGATGGATGCATTTAAGGTGGAGGTGGGATTACATCAAGGATCAGCTCTGACCCCTTTCTTATTCACAATGTTGATGGACAGGTTGACAGACAAGATCAGACAGGAGTCCCCGTGGACTATGATGTTTGCAGATGACATTGTGATCTGTAGTGAGAGTAGGCAACAGGTGGAGGAGACCCTGGAGAGATGGAGATATGCTCTGGAGAGAAGAGGAATGAAGGTTAGCAGAACTAAGACAGAATATATGTGTGTGAATGAGAGGGAGGATAAAGGAATGGTGAGGATGCAAGGAGTAGAGGTGGTGAAGGTGGATGAGTTTAAATACTTGGGATCAATAGTTCAGAGTAATGGTGAGTGTGGAAGAGAGGTGAAGAAGAGAGTACAGGCAGGATGGATTGGGTGGAGAAGAGTGTTAAGAGTGATTTGTGACAGACGAGTACCAGTAAAAGTGAAAGGGAAGGTCTACAAGAGGGTAGTGAAACCAGCTATGTTATATGGGTTGGAGACAGTGGCACTGACAAAAAGGCAGGAGTTAGAGCTGGATGTGGCAGAGTTAAAGATGTTAAGATTTGCACTGGGTGTGATGAGGGTGGACAGTATTAGGAATAAGTATATTAGAGGGTCAGCCCAGGTTTGAAGTTTTGGAGACAAAGCCAGAGAGGCAAGATTACATTGGTTTGGACATGTGCTGAGGAGGGATGCTGAGTATATTGGGAAAAAAGATGCTAAGGATGAAGCTACCAGGTAACAGGAAAAGAGGAAGGCCTAAGATAAGGTTTATTGATGTGGTGAGAGAGGACATGCAGGTGGTTGATGTGACAGAGCAAGATGCAGAGGACAGGAAGAAATGGAAACAGATGATCCACTGTGGTGACTCCTAATGGGAACAGCTGAAAGAAGATGATGTTATCTCAATATCATTTTAATTATAGGATTCCACTCAATATACTAGGGTCTTTCCAGCATATTTGACATGCATGAAGAGCTCTGTCATAAATCTCTCTATATCTTTCAGGGTTTTGCATGCCAGACCATTTACTTCAGCAGGAACAACCACAGTGCTGTACTCATATTTGTCTGGTTTAAGAGTTCTAAGGGCTCTTGTAATGCCAGCAATCCTTGTCCAGGAGAGACAACTCACTGTCAGCCTGCTTTTGCATACCCTCACATGTGTGGAATCAGTGCACTTAACTATGGACTCACCAATCACAAGTAGATTTCTATGTGTTTGAAGATTGCCTTGGTGTAATGTTTCAAGGATGAACTCTTTCACGGAGACTCTCAGAAGTGTTGCAGTGCTTGGTTTATGTTGTGCCTTGCACTTCCAATCTATTGCGGCTTGAGCAAAGATCTTTAAATGCCTCAGTGTATGATAATTTAATGAAGGTATGTGTGGAGTGAGGTATAGACAAGTGATGCACACAAGATTTTTTTTTGTGTATCTGTTGCCTTGAATTTATCTAGGTATTTGTATCTCTCAAATAAACAGTGATTAGTTAAGAAAAAAAAAATCTTTACCTATGAGCTGAAACTAGGGGCTATAATTGACTCTCCGGCTGACACAGACATACTCCAAAAGAGTCTCACTGAGACGGATACCTGGTGTCAAAATCATGGCCTCAAGCTAACTGCCAAAAAGTGCATAGTCATCCCCTTTGGAAAAAACAAAGTACCCACAAACTACCACATAGGTGGTAGTCCCCTAAATAGGGAAGACGTAATAAGGGATCTGGGGACCCAAGTAGATAGTAATGTCACCTTTGATAATCACATTGCCAAAGAGGTTAGAAAATCCTTCTATGCGGCCCACCTAATCACAAAAGGGTTTGCATCCAGATCAAAAGAGGTTATCGTGCCCCTCTACTCATCACTCATCAGACCCATCATAGAGTACAAAGCCCCATTTGGGATGTACCTTACAAGACACCTGCAACAGCTGGAAAGACCACAGAAGTACCTCACCAAGAGGAACAATGGCTCAAACAGATGACCTATGCAGCTCGACTGAAGAAACTCCAGTTGTACTCGGTTGCATACCGCCTACTCAGAGGTGATCTCTGCCTGACATATAAGACCATGTCCAACCCAGAATTGATGGACATGCTCCACCTAAAGAAAACCTTATCCCCTCGAGCCACATGCTCTAGGGATCTAAACCTCACCACAACAATAAATAGGACATGCTGGAGGGCTAGATTCCTGTCACAGAGACTTCCCATGCTTTGGAACAAGATCTCAATCTACATTAGGCAGAGCTTTTCGCTAACACTCTTCAAAAGAAACCTTGATGAGTGGATGGGAAACAGAAAGTTTACCTTGGGGATCAATTCAGTGGCTCTGTTGAATAGACACAGGGAACCAATGTAAGGGGGCAGCGAAAGCCAACACTTTCTGGCTAGGCTTATAAATGCATTCGGGCAGATAGCCTAGTACCTACCTATGAACCTATGACTCATAGTTTAAGGTATTAATTAGAGGCAAAATAATAAACACAGATAAAAATTTGGTTGAAGAACCAGAACAAAGTATGCAGCAAATAATTTGATCTGGATAGGCTATGATGTCTGCTTGAAGTGCAACAATATACCCCTGCTGTACCCTGTGTATTGTACAGCTGCAACTAGTAAGGTAGCTAAGAGAGCTTATAACTGAAAGTCCTTGTTTCTGTAAATACAGCATTACATGGATGGGGCTATGTAGAAAGAAATAAAGTGAAAGAACTAATAAAAAAGCAGCTAGAACTCTAGCCAATAATGTCTAGCCCCTCAGAAACAAAAGAAATGTATTCCCTGCCACAGTAAACCACTACTACAGTTATCACGATTACACCATACACATGAAAGAAACAATCTGCAAATAAATGTAAAATTAAATGCAAAAGTGAAAAAATGTGCAGAAACACAGGAGGAAAAGACTTTGAAAAATTGAGATAAAGTCTAGCAGAAAAACAAAGGACACCACTCAGTGTAATAAAATGGGCAAATTGTGTGCCACAAAAACAGCCGAGCAACTGCAAAATGCACCATATAAATCACTTTTAGATAACACACTAAAATTGCAATTTTATATAAAAAAAAACTATAAAATTATAGGGAGAACACAAAATTTAACTAGGAGGATGTGCAATTTGATTATAGTAGCAGACAGGCAACTGTTTAAAACACAAAGTAGCAACTTTAGACAAACTGTAAAATTTAACAAAACAGGCTATAAAATACATAAGTCTGAATACGTGCAATGTAAAACAAGTATTTATTTGCTGTTTGTATGAAGTTTGAACTGGGGAATACCTGAAAAACCCTTCTCAGGATAGCATGTGCTATCAAGCACAACCCTCCCAGCCTTATTAGAAATAACACCACACAAACAGCTAAAAGCACTGGCAAACTGATGAGACAATGTTAATCAACCAATAAAAAAGCAGGTACAATACCAGCCAATAATACTCAACCCCTCAGAAACAGCTGCAACAAAACAACTCCTGCTGACCTTAGCAAGTTTACACCCTGAACAAAAAACTAACTGAAACTGAAAGTAACTGTAAAATTAAATGTGAAGAATTCTGGACAAAGCCAAAAATAATGGGGGGGGGGGGTGATGACAAAGGGCCAACAATCAGGACAATTTTTAAATATTACTCCAATTTGCTGAAAAGGTTAATAGAGAAACGGATTTTGCATCAACATGCATTTTCTGAAAATTAAAAAGTATAAAACTTTAATGTCTGTCATTATTGACTGTAATCCTTAGTGATTTCCCAGAAAATTGATGTAATGACATGCAAGTGAATGACTGTTGCCCAGTGAGTGCATAATGAGATGCAAATGAGTCATCCTGAAATCTGGCCATGATTCACAGACATAGGCATACAAAAAGACATTCATCACTGTAAGAGCAGCAACGATAACACCATAGCACTTATGGTCTATAAGTGCAACTATCTCTCACATAGCAGTGTGCCATTTCATGGCAGTAGGCAGGTGAACAAAAATGGTACTGACAGTATATCACCTAGCATGCACTAACTGCTCAACAATTGACAGGCCATCTTCAGGCTGACAGAGAGATTTGTGCATCAGCTAACATATATTTCCATGAACAAGCTCAGGAGGATTGCATGGACATTTTACACCAGTGGACATAAAAATATGTGTGGCACATATATTAGTTATAAAAATATTTCAAAACCAAAGTATACACTGGCCATAGCACAGGTGTTAGACTGCAGAATATTTAATATATTCCTCTATATGCATATTCCTGATGCGGGTAAGCATTTGTTTCCTTAAGATTCAGTGGAAGAGAGCCAAAACTATGCATGCCTTCCATAATATCACCTGGTTCTCTGAGGTACTAGAAGCTATACATTGCAAATATGTGAGAAAACCCTACATGGTGTCTATGGATTGCTTTATGTGAACAGAAAGGGATATTATTCTTGCAAATGCCAAGCAGTGTGCAATGAACAGAGGTTAAGAAGCAGAGTGTCTGCACAACATCTAGCAGTTCTTATTATCCTCCTAACTGTTATACAAGCCATCTAGATTGCTACTTAGGGCATAGTAAAATTCTGCAGGCATGGCCACCTGTGTGGTAAGTGTAGGCACTGTACTAATGACACATATACAAAGCCAAATACAATGCAAATAGATGTCTATCCCTCACCCATTATGTTAGCCCTGTGTTTCCTTGTGATGCCAGATTCCACCCAGAGTCCAGGAAGATGATGCCCACGTGGGCCTCACATGGCATGGCTGATATCTTAGGGAACACTGAAACACACCCCTGCCACAGCCTGCAAGATGGTTGCAGCATTCTGCATGTTATATAACATGATTACCAGGAATGAAAAAAATAACTGACCCATCCCAGGGACCTCCAATCCTTATACAGCAGACCCTGTTAATATGAGCCCATATATCTTAGCCAGTAACGACAGTGATCTTGAGCTACAGACACATTATACACCCCAGACACAGACAGAAGGACAAGCAAACAGACAGACAGACATAGTATATGGCCGGAAGCTGAAACAATGGCATGAAGTCCATGATGAGTACACAGCACAATCTTGCACACAGTAAACACGATACATGCAGTTTTAGTTGATGGCTGTGCTGAGAATTGCATGATCAAGTCACACTGTTTACCAGACATCTCCACATACACCACTGAGGATAGATTACTGACTCTTCCATAGCCATTATTATTTGCACAAGTGCCAACTGACAAAATGACATCTGCATTCACAAAATGGGAAGGTGGCCATATAATTGGAGGCACACATGAGAGATCTGGTGGCAAAAGGTAATTCATGTTATATGCAGTGTCTTCTAGTTACAGGGAGGGGTTAGCCATATGGGATCATGAGTGTGAGGAGTTGCCAAGGTATGACTATGATCTTGGGCAACTATGCTGATAGATTTAGTAGAATAATAGGGCCTTCATGACAGGGATTTTGCACTATTTTGAAAAAGGGACCAGTACTGAGTTCACTGATGAGGTAGCAGCTGACTCCACCCCATGACATGAGATGATGGTTTGAGATATTCCTAGGCCAAAAGTTGTAGGCATTGCACCCTGAGATGGCACCTGGAAATTGTCACCCCATGTAGATATCTGCTTCCCAACCAAGGACAACATTTCCTAACATGTGTGATGGTGGTGGCAATTATATCCTCTGCATGTTGATGGATATGATTAATCTGATATTCCTAATGACACCTGCCATGGTATTGAGCGTGAAATCTCTGGACTCACCAAAGTTTTGTCAATGTTGGGTAACACCCTGGCAGAAGCCACCCATTATACCAAGCATATCTATGTCTACATGATTCAAAGCATACTGTACCCAGATGATACCCCTGAACATCTGCTGACTGGCACTAACACTTCTTGCACATCAGGGACAAGCTGTGATTAGTGGCAGTGCCAGAAGCCCTTGCTAGACCGTCTTTCAATAGCTATGCCCACATCAGTTGCAATGAGCTCTTCTATTGTTTCTACAATAAGGGGAACAATGCTGGTACATTCAGTCACAGGAAGACTTCTGCAAGATGGGGTTAATGAGTGGTTATTTCCCACAGCCTGTAGCAAATTGTGCATGAGGCCATGCTTTCACCATTAATGATGGTTGGGTGGCCACAAAAGAGGAAGATAGACAGTTTGCATATATGTCTTCTGACTTTGACTTAGTCTGTGTCTTGGCATTATTACGATCATCATGGGCTTCTCCAAAGGTTCTGATGTCAGCCTCTTTTCCTTATCCAGTCTATACAGGTGGACACAGTCTAATTGTGGTCTAATCTGTAAATACATATAGGTAGATAGATAGAGGATAAATCTGAAGATGCATGCTCATGGGAGGACCTGTGTTGTACCTATGCAAAACATACATATTGTAAAACGTGGCCTGCCTATACTCTGTATGTGCATTAATGATGTATAAAGACTCAGTAACAAGATGCACCTCCCTTTGTGACATGCAATGGTTGGCCACTCCTGGTGCTCACTCCTCAAGGTATAATACCCATTCCACTGTGAAGTCTTTCTTTTAAGTTAGGCTTGCTAATGAAGGTGTAGACCCCTCCAGTGGCTGACCTTTCTGCCACTAGGCTGTGCGTCATTTTGTATATCTGCCTGACCACATCAGTGACAGGTCTCTGGCATTTGTGAGTCTTGAGATTTCATCCAACATGACTGATGTCACTGACCAATGTTTATTAGACACGGTCTGTAGCAGTTGGTGAAAACTCCTATTTCCCAACATGTGGCTCCTTTGTTTTCTGAGTGCCATAGTATGAAGTCATGCTTATTTCAGCTAAACTTGTCCAATCTCCACTATTCACTTATGTTTGAGGACATGACATCATCTATGAAAAAAGGAACCATAGGTGTATGCCAGTGAATAAGGAATATAATAGGATATCAATCACAAAATATTGAATTCTTGCAGGCGTACTCAATATCAAGGTGTCAAAAGTGATAGGAAAACAGTTATTGTCACTGATGTTTTATACTATGGAGGGTATTCCATTCATAACCTGGACCAGTGGAAAGGGCAGATATGCAAGTATATAGGCACAGTGGCTGCTTCACAGAAGGCCATACGTGCATTCAGGTGAAGGCTGGGATTCAGTGACAGTATGGATAGGGAACACAATGTGTGGCAGGTGACAGGGAGCTGCTGCACATTGATTTTGGGATTACATATAGGGATGCCAACTCCAGGTATCCCCACTGTATGCACACAAAGCATGTATACTTGGGACATAAAAGACAGCATAAGGATATGCAAACTTGATAGTTTCTTCATTCCCACAACTGCAATTTAGATATATAGCTAAATGTATTATGTTTTGACTATAGGCAAATATGGCTTTCAGATAACAGGTCCCCCCCGTACACTGTTCCAAGGCAAGCTTCTGGTGGCATTCAAAGGGGATCCAGTATGTGTCTGCCTGGGACGACATGATCGACAAACCACAATGCTTTGCAAGAGATGGTTTGCACCTGTAGCCCCTGGAATTCAGGTTACTTGCTAAGGCTCTTGCCACCCCTATTGTGCCTTTTTTAGGCAAGGTTCAAAGGACAAAACTACCACTGTAATGGGTACAAGCAAGCAAAATCTGAAGGTAATGCTACTCAATGCTAGAAGTCTAAACCTCAAGATGCACTCTCTCGAGACTCTACTAAAAATGGAGAACATCGATATCTGTGCAGTAACTGAGACATGGTTCAAAGCTCCAAAGAGCACCCCTGCAATACCAGGCTAAAACTCATGCCACATTTTTCGGCCACCAAACCTGTACCAAAACACTAAAGGCTTGAGTGTCCATATTCATCAAGGATATTCACACCTCCAGGCTGGTTGCCCAACACAATGCATCTGAAATCCTCCATGTGCAACTAACACTAGGTAAGACTGCAATACAAATTGTAGCTTGCTGCAAATCCCCCACCATGCCCAAGATTCTCACTACACTTTTCTAAACATACTGGAAAATATTAAGATACAACCAAATACCCTAACACTGGGTGATTTCAACTACCCTGCCATTAACTGGGAAAACTACTCCTGTACCAGCACCTTTGCTCAACGGTTTTTGGAATTCATAAATTCCAATGTCCTAGAGCAACTAATTCATAGTCCCACCAGGGGTACCAATATTCTAGACCTGGTCGTTACCAACATGGGAGATCGATGCTCCACACCAGTGGTCACCCCTTCATTGGTCAGATCCGACCATAAGCTAATCAGTCTTGACATCCACATCTCACCCCCACCCCCTTTAAGGGAACTTACGTAAAATACTTCTCCAAAGCCAACTTCATGCTTCTCAAGTCAGAAGTAACAAACTTCATGACACCCATGCAGATGGAAACTGGAAGTTCAACTGCTGAATCCTACACTAAGGTGCTGTATGTGCACATTCACTCGTGCATGGACCGAGCCATCCCAAATAGAACCAAGACGCTGTCCTCTAAAAAAAAGAAGCCAATCTGGTGGTCCACTGCCATAAACAAGCTGTACAACAGAAGGAAGAAACTGTTGCAGAAAAGAAGAAGGACCCAGGATTCAAAATACTCCCTCACCAGCCTCAGTAGAAAGCTGACATCCCTCATAAAATCTTACAAAGCAAGTTATGAAAACAAAATTGCCAAAGATTCCAAAGGCAACCATGAGACATTCTTTAGCTATGTCAAGAATCTAAATGGTAATACTCAGATCTGCTCTGAGCTACAGCAGAGTGGCACTAGATATACTGATCCCAAGGATATTGCCACAATCCTGGCAGATAGATTCTGCAAGGCCATGGAACATATTATCATTGAACTTATAAACAAAAACATTGACAACCTTCAAACACTGGACCCCATCCAGTTTGGGTTCATGAAGGGACGATCTTGCCTCCTGAACCTGATCGACTTTTTCGAATCAGTCTCCAGAGCAGTGGACGAGGGTAAGGTGGTTCACACAGCCTACTTGGAGGACCTTGCCAAGGCTTTCGACACTATGCCCCACTCTAGAATCATAGATAGATGTACTAAGCTGGGCATTAATCCCTACATTACTCGATGGGTTGCAAACTGGCTTACTGACAGAACACACACACTGTAAAAGTAGCCAACTCCAAATCCAGCTCCAGACAAGTGACAAATGGTGTACTGCAGAGTTTTGTCCTCGGACCACTCTTGTTTGGCATCTACTTCTCTGAAGTGCAGGCCAACACTAAGGTACTCTGGCTTACAAAGTTCACAGATGACTGCAAGCTGGGAGCCATTATTGAATCCACAAATGATGTGGCTATACTACAAAAGGGACTTACTGAAACAGATGCCTCGTGCCAGAGCCATGGGCTCAAGCTAAATGCCAAAAAATGTATAGTTGTCCCCTTTGGGAAAAAACACGTACCTGTGAACTACCACATAGGTGGTAGTACACTAAAAACTGAAAGTGTGATAAGAGATCTAAGGACACAGGTGGACAGTGGTCTCACCTTTGATAACAATATAGCCACAACAGTTAGAAAATCCTTCTGCGTGGCACACCTCATCACTAAGGGCTTTTCATCCAGAAAAAAGGAGGTCATTGTCCGTCTATACTCATCCCTTATTAGACCAATTATAGAATACAATTCCCCATTTGTTATGTACCTCACAAGACATCTGCAACAACTAGAAAGGCCGCAGACATACCTCACAAAAAGAATCACAGGCCTAAAGCAGATGCCTTATGCTGACCGTCTAAAGAAACTCCAGCTATACTCTATCACATATCGCCATTCTCAGAGGTGATCTCTGCCTAAAATACAAGGCCATGTCAAACCCAGAGTTGTTGGACATGCTACACTTAAAGAAATCTCAGCCCCTCCGAGCCACACACTCCAGAGATCTTAACCTTGTCATCACAATGAATAGAACATGCTGGAGGGATAGGTTCCTGATCCAGAGACTCCCCATACTCTGGAACTGGCTGCCCATACATGTCAGGCAATGTGCCTCAATGGACCTCTTCAAGAAGAACCTTAATGATTGGATGGGAGATAGGAAATTCAACCTGGGGATCATATCAGTAGCCCTGCTAGACAGGGGTCCAGGAAAGTAAACATCTGTGGGAAGAAATAGCCAGGGAATCATTATGGCTAGGCTTGTATAGGCTCTTGGACCTATAGCCTAACACCTACCTATGAACCTATGAACCTATGAGTTCACATGTATAAAACAACTGAAAAACGCACCTATCAGACTACTGAGGAATACTATGTAACTGTTCAGGGCTGTGTCTTACAGAAAGTATGCTACTGTGCTGGCAGAAGCTTGTTCCAAAATATTGTTTGTGTGCCTTGCTGCAACACAAGGCTGATCTGAATTTGACAGGTATTTTGGTAATGGAAGAGCTAGCTGCATTGGGTAAGAGTGAGCAGCTCATGCAGGCTTTACAATATCTAAGAGAGAAAAATTTTGTTCTACTCGGTCATTCACTATATGGAAGTGGAGACTTACAAGCAATGATTATGGCCAGAGTAAGGACATGGCTTGGTCCTGTCATGCAGTGATAGTAACCCCCTACACCATGTGTATATAGGACAATGCATATAATATGTTGAAGGATGGTACACACAAGGCAGAGCGCAATGATGCAGGTGACACATCAGCAAGCATAAGGAGGGGATAAGTCTGTAATGATGAAATTCCATGCACACTGTCTTGTTGATTGATTTCTCCTCCTGTAAGCAAGTAAGAATGATTATAATGGGGAGGGTAAGCAAACCATAACCTATGTCCTGCTCCAGAAAACCATAAATCAGGAGATTTGGACCCTTCCAAATTTCAAGCTTTCTGCAGTTCACAGGTGAAACTTGACCCCTTGATAGTAGTTGCTAAAGGTTGCCAGCTCCTGAGACATTGAGAAATAAAATGATGGTGTGGCTAGGATGCTGAACTGATGGCTGCACTTCATTTCAGCTCTCTTACCTCAATACAATTTCTGACAGGAATTTTACAAAACAATATTTAATTTGAAGAAATTTTTATTACTAACTTATTTCTAATAACTCTGAGCATCTATAAGAAAAATTTTATTGTCAGAACTTGAATAATTCCTGTCAAATTAATTACTGGAAAATCAGCACCAATATCAGCTTTACAGCATGAGTCATCTAAGGAATACAGCACAAGACTCTTCTTTCAAAAAAGACCTGCAGTCTCTCATTACAAATATACAGGAACTTACAATAAAAATCGACAAGATGGACAATAAAATAGATACTTTTAAAGAAAAGTGCTCACAACAACTGGAACAGCTTCAAGAAATGTTTACACAGCAGAAAGGACAGATATCACTTATTGAACAGTCATTAAGTGACATTGACACTGGAGTCCAAATAGAGGAACAACAAACTGAATTCTTACTTCAACAGAATACATATTTACTAGAAAAGCTTGATGATATGGAAAATCAAACAAGAAGAAATAATATTAGAATATATGGTCTACCAGAAAAATCTGAAGGGGACAATATGATAAACTTTCTTACCACCTGGATACCAGATGTAACAAAAATACCTGAAGCTCTTTCATATGGTATAGAATGGGTGCATAGATCACTAGCAGCTTCTGGAAATGCTTCTTCTCCGGGTAAGAACAAGCTGAGATCTATAATTGTGAGACTTTTTTCTACACAAGATAAAGATCTTATATTAAGAAATGCTTGGGCAAATTCTCTCATCAAATACAATGATTCATTAATAAGATTTGACAATGATTATACTACAAAGGTGGTTTCAAAATGAAAAGAATTTCTACCAATAAAAAAAACCTTGAAGAAAAAGCAACCGAAAGTCCATCTTTAATTCCAAGCAAGACTGAAAGTTTTTCTACCAAATGGAATAAAAATCTTTGAAACAGTAGATTCAGCAATAAAATACCTTACCAACAACAACATCCTAACACATGAAGAATCTATGGACTGGACAATAAGTACACCGAAGAGAAATGCTGAAGTAAATAACTGGAAAACTGTTGAGCAAAAGAAAAAAAAAAACTAAAGGACAAATAATCTTACATATGTTATATTCTGTAAAAATCTAAATAATAATACCAACAACAAAAGAAAAGTTCTTACTGTCTTCAAGTTACACCAAAACAGGTACTGTTTTCAATTACATTTTAAATGTCAAAATTAGCATAAATGTAAATACATTTATCTCAAATCACATCAATATACTAAGCATAATTTAAACATTACTCTGTTTTTCATTATTATCCATCTATTATTTTCATATTTTTAATCAGAGTAATCAATGCATAATAATGTTCCCAAAATAGTTATTTATTTATTTATTTATTTATTTGTTTATTTTCTCTCTTTGTGTTTTGTTGTTTTTATTTTTTCTTCTTTTATAAAATCTTCATCAACTTATAATATTTTAATCAGTATATGGTTATATTGCTTAATAGGTATAATAGTGACTGCTATATAACTTATTACCAGTTACATCCCTGACAGCATTACTTTTTATAAGTTAAAAGTGTCCCTGTTTGGATAAACGCTAATGCTGGGCAGAAATGTGTTGCTTTTGAAATGAAGTATTTCAGTTAGGATGTATCATAAGACTACTTTAAATAAGCTTAAAAGATGTTCTGCCTTTGACCCATATGCACATACTGATATAGTCCAGTGAAAAAATATGTCTTAAGTGATATTTTGAGGCTATAAGTCAGGTGTGTTGTGGCTCCGGACATCCGGAGTTGAAAGATGCTTGTGACTAGCTTAGATATCCTGTTGTCTTTTATTTTGTAGAGAAATAAGGCATAGTATGTTTAAAATGCAAAGTTTGATAGTTGTGAACACTACTTCGCAAACTAGAGTGCTCGCGTGCACACTACATGAGTTTGTCACCAAGTAAGAGAAGGGAAAAGAAAAAAGAAAAAACACATACCTTTTCCCGCTTGGTTCTCGAGACAATTTAACAGCCACAAACATCACTAGAAACTTGAGTTACTTATTGCTTGTCGCATTTACTTGTGTACGTCATCCCCTGACTCTTTCTAATTGACATCTAGTCAGAAAATAAACTAGGTTCACATTTAAAGATACAGAAACCTAAATCCCTTCTAAGGAAACGTAAATAATATAAAAGGTTCATATAAATATACACAGATATATAATTTTGAAGCACTTTCAGTTTATGGCTACTGATGTCTTTTAGCACCTTGATAGATAAGGACATATATCTGATTGTCTTTCTGTCAGTTTAGATTTCCAGTCATTTTAGCTATCCCTTACTATGTTTTATACAGCAGAGTTTAAAGAGCAGAAATTAATCATCAGCAAATAAAATCATTGCTGTTTTACAAATTCTCTGAAGAAACTAGTAAATGTCAAGCAACTGACAGGCTTATTTTAAGGAAAATTGCCATTTCCCACACTGGTGCTCCTACAAAATACTACTAATGTCCTGCTACCAAAATATGCCCTCAAGTGGACAAATGGGATGCAACAAGAAGGTTAAATGTACATTTAGCAAATCAGTATAATATACTAGATAGAGAAAGTAAAAGCAGTAATTATATAAACAAATATAATAAGTAACATAACAACAGTGGATTTAACCCAACGTGTCAATTATACAATATTTATATCCCATATAGCTTTGAACTTTGTCAAAGCATCTGTGTTCAACACACATATTGTATTAAATCTAATTTGAGTAGAAGAGGGAGAGGCTTAGCCCACACCTTAATTTATTACTAAGTTACCATGCATTATGAACATACATTGTGGCAGGTACTCAATGAGCTATCGATCCTTAGATGGCTCATGCTGTTCCCGTTTGCTCATCTGAATAATGACTGTGGCTGTACTCTTCTTATTATATTACCTGGCTGTGGCTTCACCCTTCTTATAATATTACCTGGCTTTTTACATTATCAAGAATGACACAATACTAGTGTATGTGGGTATATCATGTTACTGTTAGTGTAAACAAAAATGCTTGACAATGCAATTGTAATTCTTAAACCTTTCTGCAGACAAATGTATTGTCTAGCAGTTGAGTGCCTGATTGTTCCTAATTAGCAGACCTGTATTTTCATGTTCCAATATGACTACATGAAAAGATGCCAAGATTAGTCTGCAAGTTTAGTGAGCCATAAATTCATTGGGGATTAATTTGAGGGGACACTTATATTATAGCGAAAGCATTTGACATTTGATAAATGTATCCTCTCAATGATGCGTTCTATCTAGTTATTAACTATAAAACAACTTTTCTGAGAAATATTGTTGTAATGCCAGTTAATGATTTGAATGAAATATTTCTATATACAGTCATAAAGCAATTACCAGGATAAATAATACTCTTGCAGTGCATGGATCACCATAGCTATCCTCTGATGTTAGAGGAAAAACAAGCTTCTTAAACACCTTTTTGACATAATAAAGGTGTTACCCCATAGTTTAAATACATTTTGTCTATTTACTGCAAATGGGTTAGGAATTTTAACCTGTAACATTTTCATACATAATAGTTTAAATCTTAGCAGCTTCCATTATTTTGATATGTTCTCCAGTATACTTTTATTCAGTCATAAGATTAAATTACTGTTGTTAAGTAAGTCAAAATTATATCTCCAGCACTTATTGTCAGCAGATAAACTCACTGGTTAAGTGTCAGTCTAAGCTGTAACAGTTAATATGTGATATACATAGATGTTTGCTTTAAAAATGTGGTCAAGTGCACTGCAGTTTTACCTCTGTACTGTGTCAGTTTTGATTTTACAAAGTCCCTCTGAAAGTTGATAGAAGTGTTAACAACAAAACACTCAATCAAGTAACAACATTATAAGTAGTCTCTTGGATAAGGGAGATGTCTAAATTGTGATCTTGTTGTCTCCAGCCATGGGAATTATCTTTGAAAAGCTGAAAAATGCAATCAGAGGAACATATTTAATGTCTACTAAAGAAATATTAATATACTTGTACATTGTATTGCATTTCAGTTTATGTTAAACATGAAATATGATGTGATTTCAGAACTATTCATGTTTTTTCCCAATATGACTTTGCAAATATTCATTTATACACTGGTTTTGGACTTGAGTAGTCTAAAACAATTGCACAACAATGGTATTGTATTATACAGTAATGTCAGTAAATAGTTTTCAACAGATGTATGAAATATACAGTTATAGATTTTAACATGATGTTTATTAATACCCTAAATTATTTTGAAATGATGCTACCTTAATCAAAATAATTGTACCTTTTTGAAACCTGATTAGAAATAAGTATTACTGAATTACAATAAGATGAGTAAAGAATATATGTATATATTTTAGCTGATTAGATTATCTTAATATATTATTCAATTATCTTTATTTAAAAACTAAGAGGATAAGAGAAACTGATCCAAATATTATTTGTGAGGGTAGAAAGTTTGTTTGGTTAGATTCACTAACCAAACAAAGAGGTATATTACCTCATAGTGATAGGGAATGGTTTTTAAGGTTAAGAATTACAAGTTTGGAAGTTCTTTGTTTTTTTTTTTTTTTTTTTTTTTTTTTATTCTATCACTTTGGTGTCGCTCAGAAACATGCAAAAATCATACAAGAAAAACTTTTTGAATTCTGTATTCAAGATGGAACTAAGAATAAACAATATTTACATAAACTCACACATAAAACAAACTCAAAACTAGGAAATGAAATGTTTATCCATAAATGTTAATGGTCTAAATAATAGTAATAAAAGGAGAAGCCTATTCAAGTACATAAACTTACATAAACCACAAATAGTCTTTTTACAAGAGACACACTTATTAGATAAAGATATAAACAACTTAAATATTAATAATTACACAGTACTAATAAATTCTCAATACAAAACAAAAAAAGAGGAGTAGGTATACTACTTCGCAACTCAACTATAACACCTAAAATAATCACTACTCATCAAGATACATCAGCTATGTTCTGTCTAGTTTCAATAGAGTTAAATAAGAGAATCTATACATTAGTAAATCTATATTGGATCCCAGGACTAGGATTAAAAACAGTTAAACAGCATTTCGAAGAGATAATTCATTTAACTAAGGGTAGCCTGGTATTGGCAGGAGACTTCAACTGTATAATGAATGAAAAAGATACAGATTCTAAATCCAAAAGAAGAAAACAACCTATCTCTAAAGCACTATCAAAATTTATAGATACATTGTATTTAAAGGATATAAATGAATTTGCAGAACCAGACTCACTAATCTTCACATTTTATTCTCATAGATATAAAACTAACTCTAGAATTGATAGAATATATGTTGCCAATGACCTAATAACAAAAATCGACAAAGTCAAAATCATAAATTGTCCCTTATCTGATTATAATGCCATAGTCTTTGGGATAGAGCTTACACCATTTTATTCAAATCCCATTACTAGGATACCTTCCTATATCACAAAATTGACAGATTTCAAAGAATTTATGAAGAAACAATCAAAAACTTTCTAGAAATAAATTACACAGAAGATATTTCAGAAATATATGTCTGAGATTCATTAAAAGCAGTTACATATGGGAAGATATTATCCTGGTACATAAATAAAAGGAAGTTATGGAATAAAGATATGCTAGACTTACAAAACAAAGCAGATAAATTGAAACTGGAAATACAAAAGGGTGATGCTACTCAAGTTCAAGAACTTACACAAATCAATAAGAAGTATACAGAATTGCTACATCATAAGATTATGATTAACTTAGAAAAGATAAAAATAAACTCATACTCTACTAATTCAGCACACCTAAGATACTTAACTAATAGAACAAAAAAAATAATTAAATCTAAGCAAATAAAAGAAATATTTATTCCTAATACTAACAAAAGAGTTACGGAACTAAATGATATTTTAGAAGCATTCAGACTCCAATTTAACATTGATAATTCCATAAATACTCAAGATACACCTACTAAGGATATAAAAAAATGCTTAGAAAACAATATTCATATTAAATTAACACAAGAACAAATAGACATTATAAACAAACCAATCAATATGACAAAATTAAAATCACAAATTAAAAAGCTCAAGACAAATAAAGCACCTGGCCCAGACAATATGCTACCAGAAATGTATAAATTAATACCCAATCAAGCCATATCTTTATTATTAAAAGTATATGATATAGCCAATAAAGATTTCAATATACCACCCTCTTGGAAATATTCATTGATATTCCAATTATCAAACCAGATAAAGATGAGAAGCAGTGTTCCTCATATAGGCCAATATCATTACTCAATATAGACTATAAGATGTTTATGGCTATATACGCAGATAGGATCAAACACTTTCTTCCTTTCTTAATTCACAAAGATCAAACAGGTTTTATTAAAGGAAGAAATACTTCAGATAATATTAAAAGAATACTAACATTAATAGATTATAGCAAACATAAAGTCCTAGATTTAAATGCAATGTCATTAGATATTAATAAAGCTTTTGATTCGGTTAACTGGAACTTTCTTTCACTAGTTTTAAAAGAATATAACTTTCCTTCTAATTTTAATAATCTTATCCAAATACTATATAAAAAATCTACTGCATATGTTAAACTGGGATCATATAGATCAGGCCCTATAACAATCAAAAAGGGAACTAAACAAGGTTGCCCTTTATCACCATTGTTACTTGCATTACTCATAGAACCCTTTGCAAATCAAATCAGATCAAACAATAACATAAAGGGCATTTGTATTAATAAAATGTTAAACCTTAAAATCCAACTCTTTGCTGATGACATACTATTAACTCTCTCAGATGCAAATGAGTCTTTGAATGCTCTATTTAACTCCATGAATAAATTTCAAAATATTTCAGGCTTAAAATTTAATGAAAACAAAACTAAAATTATGCCCTGTAATTGTAAAAAAAAAATAATAATATAAACAAAAGATTTTCCAAATATATAGTAACAGAAAGTAAATTATTATATTTGGGAATAAATCTATTCAATGAATTAACAGATTCTCTAATATTTAACTATAATAAAATCCTAGACAAAATCGAACAAATAATTGGTTACTGGAATAAATATATCTTTTCAACAACAGACAGATTATATCTTATTAAAATAATCATATTTCCCAAAATATTATACTTAATACAAAATTTTTCATTGCCACGTCCCAAATATATTATTCAAAGATACAATAAACTAATTTTAAATTTTCTATGGTTTCCAAATAAACCCCGTATAGCCTTAAATAAACATTTGCCAGATTGGGAAGATGGTGGAATTAATTTACCGGATATTGATTTATATATTACCTCATCTGTTATTAAAAACATAACACTATGGTTAAATAATTCATACACACCCGTATGGAAACAAGCCCATGAGCAGATTTACATAGAAATCAATTATAATCACATACAAGACAACTTAACAGTAATACCATCACCCCTTATATGGATGTTAAATGATTATTTTTTAGGGAAAAGGAATAATATTAAAAAATTGCCATCAAACTATGTAAGCTCGACACTTTCAGTGTTCAAAACATATATAAACAAAATACCAAATATTAATTCTTGGATTTTTCTTATTTTCCCTATAGCTTTTACACCAAATATTCTAGATACATTCCAAATATCTGAAATAAATATACTTAAAGAAGAAACATTACTCTTTTGGCATCAACTTATAGAGAAAGGGAACATTCTAACAAAGGAAAAGATAATTTATAATTATAATATAAATAAAGACAATTGGCTATTTTTACAAAATCTAAGGCATTTTCTTATAAATAAAATAGAACAAATGCAACCTTCAGTTAGACATGAAGTTCCAAAACTCATTGAATACCTTATTCTTATCACAAAACAGCCTTATCAGGGTACATGTTATTTGTCTAATATCTATAAAATTGTTAAAAAAACAAAAAACTATCATGAAAATCATACTGGGATTATTATACTTTAATAAACAACCATCCTCCAGTTGAAGAAGAAAAAAGTAATATTCTAAAATCTTCCAAATTTTCTACATTATCAAAATACTGGCAATTATTCACTTGGAGATATCTACACAGAAGTTTCTATACACCACATAGGTTAGCCAAAATGTATTCTATTGAAGATCAATGTTGGAGATGCTATACCAAGATAAAAGCAGATTGGCAGCATGTTTTTTATGAATGTATATATCTCAATATGTACTGGAAATCCATTAACTATTTTTTTCAGACTGTTTATAATGATAATTTTCAATTAACAAAGTCTTTAATTTTATTCAACTCTCCTATTCCAAACTGTGTACCAAAAAAGACACTAAAATCCTATGGTCACTATTGGCAATTTCACGTAAAATCATAACTATACACTGGAAAAATGAGGCTTCGCCTACATTCAAGGAATTTGAGACTTTAACAACAACAGTTGCTCACATGGAAATATTAACAGTGAAGAACAGAACTAAAAGATCTACTTCTTACTATTACTCTTGAATGAAAGTACTGGAAATACTCGAAAAGATCGAAGAAGATATAGCATCTTATGTTTCTAACTATATAATATAGAATTTCAATGTTATTTGCATAGACACCAATGTAAATAGTTATATAATGGTTTGAAGTTAGTAATGTTTTAGAATTCTAAATATGTTATTTATCTTTATTTCATGTAATGTTTAAGACATCTTATTTGAAATAATAAAAAAAAATATTTAGTGAAAAAAGAAATAAAATGATGACTGTGGCTAAAATGGCTTCAGTGCAATTAGTGTCTCAGATAAGAAGACAGAGGAATGTTGAGGTGAAGTTGCTTATATCACTCTGGGAGTATAGTCTGGTCTGTATGAACTCAAGGACAAATTTGCAGTGAAGTCAGGAGATCACTGAACGGACTTGCCTTTTAAGAGACAGCACCACTGATACAATGTCTTTCACAAAGGCAGAAATCATGCTTAGCAGATATGCCTGTTGCATGCTACCCCCTGAAAGAATTAGCGGCAGTGGGAATGGCAAGGGCTTAGGGTAAAATCCTGACTCCTTTAAACAGATTATAGCACAATCCCACCATTCAAACCTGTCTGCTAGCAGGAATGAATAAAACAAAGGGCTACTGCATCCCAAGGTTATGGACAGGTTTCATTTGTGAAACAGGAGGGCAATTTAATGCATGGTGTCTGTGGATTGCTTTATGTGAACAGAAAGGGATATTATTCTTGCAAATGCCAAGCAGTGTGCAATGAACAGAGGTTAAGAAGCAGAGTGTCTGCACAACATCTAGCAGTTCTTATTATCCTCCTAACTGTTATACAAGTCATCTAGATTGCTACTTAGGGCATAGTAAAATTCTGCAGGCATGGCCACCTGTGTGGTAAGTGTAGGCACTGTACTAATGAGACATATACAAAGCCAAATACAATGCATACAGATGTCTATCCCTCATCCATTATGTTAGCCCTGTGTTTCCTTGTGATGCCAGATTCCACCCAGAGTCCAGGAAGATGATGCCCACGTGGGCCTCACATGGCATGGCTGATATCTTAGGGAACACTGAAACACACCCCTTCCACAGCCTGCAAGATGGCTGCAGCATTCTGCATGTTATATAACATGATTACCAGGAATGAAAAAAATAACTGACCCATCCCAGGGACCTCCAATCCTGATACAGCAGACCCTGTTAATATGAGCCCATACATCTTAGCCAGTAACGACAGTGATCTTGAGCTACAGACACATTATACACCCCAGACACAGACAGAAGAACAAGCAAACAGACAGACAGACATAGTATATGGCCGGAAGCTGAAACAATGGCATGAAGTCCATGATGAGTACACAGCACAATCTTGCACACAGTAAACACGATACATGCAGTTTTAGTTGATGGCTGTGCTGAGCATTGTATGATCAAGTTACAGTGTTTACCAGACATCTCCACATACACCACTGAGGATAGATAACTGACTCTTCCATAGCCATTATTATTTGCAGAAGTGCCAACTGACAAAATGACATCTGCATTCACAAAATGGGAAGGTGGCCATATAATTGGAGGCACACATGAGAGATCTGGTGGCAAAGGGTAATTCATGTTATATGCAGTGTCTTCTAGTTACAGGGAGGGGTTAGCCATATGGGATCATGAGTGTGAGGAGTTGCCAAGATATGACTATGATCTTGGGCAACTATGCTGATAGATTTGGTAGAATAATAGGGCCTTCATGACAGGGATTTTGCACTATTTTGAAAAAGGGACCAGTACTGAGTTCACTGATGAGGTAGCAGCTGACTCCACCCCATGACATGAGATGATGGTTTGAGATATTCCTAGGCCAATAGTTGCAGGCATTGCACCCTGAGATGGCACCTGGAAATCGTCACCCCATGTAGATATCTGCTTTCCAACCATGGACAATATTTCCTTACATGTGTGATGGTGGTGGCAATTATATCCTCTGCATGTTGATGGATATGATTAATCTGATATTCCTAATGACACCTGCCATGGTATTGAGCGTGAAATCTCTGGACGCACCAAAGTTTTGTCAATGTTGGGTAACACCCTAGCAGAAGCCACCCATTATACCAAGCATATCTATGTCTACATGATTCAAAGCATACTGTACCCAGATGATACCCCTGAACATCTGCTGACTGGCACTAACACTTCTTGCACATCAGGGACAAGCTGTGATTAGTGGCAGTGCCAGAAGCCCTTGCTAGACCATCTTTCAATAGCTATGCCCACATCAGTTGCAATGAGCTCTTCTATTGTTTCTACAATAAGGGGAACAATGCTGGTACATTCAGTCACAGGAAGACTTCTGCAAGATGGGGTTAATGAGTGGTTATGTCCCACAGCCTATAGCAAATTGTGCATGAGGCCATGCTTTCACCATTAACGATGGTTGGGTGGCCACAAAAGAGGAAGATAGACAGTTTGCATATATGTCTTCTGACTTTGACTTAGTCTGTGTCTTGGCATTATTACGATCATCATGGGCTTCTCCAAAGGTTCTGATGTCAGCCTCTTTTCCTTATCCAGTCTATACAGGTGGACACAGTCTAATTGTGGTCTAATCTGTAAATACATATAGGTAGATAGATAGAGGATGAATCTGAAGATGCATGCTCATGGGAGGACCTGTGTTGTACCTATGCAAAACATATATATTGTAAAACGTGGCCTGCCTATACTCTGTATGTGCATTAATGATGTATAAAGACTCATTAACAAGATGCACCTCCCTTTGTGACATGTAATGGTTGGCCACTCCTGGTGCTCACTCCTCCAGGTATAATACCCATTCCACTGTGAAGTCTTTCTTTTAAGTTAGGCTTGCAAATGAAGGTGTAGACCCCTCCAGTGGCTGACCTTTCTGCCACTAGGCTGTGCGCCATTTTGTATATCTGCCTGACCACATCAGTGACAGGTCTCTGGCATTTGTGAGTCTTGAGATTTCATCCAACATGACTGATGTCACTGACCAGTGTTTATTAGACACGGTCTATAGCAGTTGGTGAAAACTCCTATTTCCCAACATGTGGCTCCTTTGTTTTCTGAGTGCCATAGTATGAAGTCATGCTTATTTCAGCTAAACTTGTCCAATCTCCACTATTCACTTATGTTTGAGGACATGACATCATCTATGGAAAAAGGAACCATAGCTGTATGACAGTGAATAAGGAATATAATAGGCTATCAATCACAAAATATTGAATTCTTGCAGGCATACTCAATATCAAGGTGTCAAAAGTGAAAGGAAAACAGTTATTGTCACTGATGCTTTATACTATGGACAGAGGGTATTCCATTCATAACCTGGACCAGTGGAAAGGGCAGATATGCAAGTATATAGGCACAGTGGCTGCTTCACAGAAGGCCATAAGTGCATTCAGGTGAAGGCTGGGATTCAGTGACAGTATGGATAGGGAACACAATGTGTGGCAGGTGACAGGGAGCTGCTGCACATTGATTTTGGGATTACATATAGGGATGCCAACTCCAGGTATCCCCACTGTATGCACACAAAGCATGTATACTTGGGACATAAAAGACAGCATAAGGATATGCAAACTTGATAGTTTCTTCATTCCCACAACTGCAATTTAGATATATAGCTAAATGTATTATGTTTTGACTATAGGCAAATATGGCTTTCAGATAACAGGTCCCTGTACACTGTTCCAAGGCAAGCTTCTGGTGTCATTCAAAGGGGATCCAGTATGTGTCTGCCTGGGACGACATGATCGACAAACCACAATGCTTTGCAAGAGATGGTTTGCACCTGTAGCCCCTGGGATTCAGGTTACTTGCTATGGCTCTTGCCACCCCTATAGTGCCTTTTTTAGGCAAGGTTCAAAGGACAAAACTACCACTGTAATGGGTACAAGCAAGCAAAATCTGAAGGTAATGCTACTCGATGCTAGAAGTCTAAACCTCAAGATGCACTCTCTCGAGACTCTACTAAAAATGGAGAACATCGATATCTGTGCAGTAACTGAGACGTGGTTCAAAGCTCCAGTGAGCACCCCTGCAATACCAGGCTAAAACTCATGCCACATTTTTTGGCCACCAAACCTGGACCAAAACACTAAAGGCTTGAGTGTCCATATTCACCAAGGATATTCACACCTCCAGGCTGATTGCCCAACACAATGCATCTGAAATCCTCCAGGTGCAACTAACACTAGGTAAGACTGCAATACAAATTGTAGCTTGCTGCAAATCCCCCACCATGTCCAAGATTCTCACTACACCTTTCTAAACATACTGGAAAATATTAAGATACTGGAAAATATTATGATACAACCAAACACCCAAATACTGGGTGATTTCAACTACCCTGCCATTAACTGGGAAAACTACTCCTGTACCAACACCTTTGCTCAATGGTTTTTGGAATTCATAAATTCCAATGCCCTAGAGCAACTAATTCATAGTCCCACCAGGGGTGCCAGTATTCTAGACCTGGTCATTACCAACATGGGAGATCGATGCTCCACATCAGTGGTCACCCCCTCATTGGTCAGATCCGACCATAAGCTAATCAGTCTTGACATCCACATCCCACCCCCACCCCCTTTAAGGGAACTTACGTAAAATACTTCTCCAAAGCCAACTTCATGCTTCTTAAGTCAGAAGTAACAAACTTCATGACACCCATGCAGATGGGAACTGGAAGTTCAACTGCTGAATCCTACACTAAGGTGCTGTATGTGCACATTCACTCGTGCATGGACCGAGTCATCCCAAATAGAACCAAGATGCTGTCCTCTAAAAAAAAAGAAGCCAATATGGTGGTCCACTGCAATAAACAAGCTGTACAACAGAAGGAAGAAACTGTTGCAGAAAAGAAGAAGGACCCAGGATTCAAAATACTCCCTCACCAGCCTCAGTAGAAAGCTGAGATCCCTCATAAAATCTTACAAAGCAAGTTATGAAAACAAAATTGCCAAAGATTCCAAAGGCAACCACAAGGCATTCTTTAGCTATGTCAACAATCTAAATGGTAATACTCAGATCTGCTCTGAGCTACAGCAGAGTGGCACTAGATATACTGATCCCAAGGATATTGCCACAATCCTGGCAGATAGATTCTGCAAGGCCATGGAACATATTATCATTGAACTTATAAACAAAAACATTGACAACCTTCAAACACTGGACCCCATCCAGTTTGGGTTCGTGAAGGGCCGATCCTGCCTCCTGAACCTGATCGACTTTTTCGAATCAATCTCCAGAGCAGTGGACGAGGGTAAGGTGGTTCACACAGCCTACTTGGAGGACCTTGCCAAGGCTTTCGACACTATGCCCCACTCTAGAATCATAGATAGATGTACTAAGCTGGGCATTAATCCCTACATCACTCGATGGGTTGCAAACTGGCTTACTGACAGAACACACACTATAAAAGTAGCCAACTCCAAATCCAGCTCCAGACAAGTGACAACTGGTGTACCGCAGAGTTTTGTCCTCGGACCACTCTTGTTTGGCATCTACTTCTCTGAAGTGCAGGCCAACACTAAGGTACTCTGGCTTACAAAGTTCACAGATGACTGCAAGCTGGGAGCCATTATTGAATCCACAAATGATGTGGATATACTACAAAAGGGACTTACTGAAACAGATGCCTCATGCCAGAGCCATGGGATCAAGCTAAATGCCAAAAAATGTATAGTTGTCCCCTTTGGGAAAAAACACGTACCTGTGAACTACCACATAGGTGGTAGTACACTAAAAACTGAAAGTGTGATAAGAGATCTAGGGACACAGGTGGACAGTGGTCTCACCTTTGATAACAATATAGCCACAGCAGTTAGAAAATCCTTCTACGTAGCACACCTCATCACTAAGGGCTTTTCATCCAGAAAAAAGGAGGTCATTGTCCCTCTATACTCATCCCTTATTAGACCAATTATAGAATACAATTCCCCATTTGGTATGTACCTCACAAGCCATCTGCAACAACTAGAAAGGCCGCAGACATACCTCACAAAAAGAATCACAGGCCTAAAGCAGGTGCCTTATGCTGACCGTCTAAAGAAACTCCAGCTATACTCTATCACATATCACCATTCTCAGAGGTGATCTCTGTCTAAAATACAAGGCCATGTCAAACCCAGAGTTGTTGGACATGCTACACTTAAAGAAATCTCAGCCCCTCCGAGCCACACACTCCAGAGATCTTAACCTTGTCATCACAATGAATAGAACATGCTGGAGGGATAGGTTCCTGATCCAGAGACTCCCCATACTCTGGAACTGGCTGCCCATACATGTCAGGCAATGTGCCTCAATGGACCTCTTCAAGAAGAACCTTGATGATTGGATGGGAGATAGGAAATTCACCCTGGGGATCATATCAGTAGCCCTGCTAGACAGGGGTCCAGGAAAGTAAACATTTGTGGGAAGAAATAGCCAGGGAATCATTATGGCTAGGCTTGTATAGGCCCTTGGACCTATAGCCTAACACCTACCTTATGAACCTATGAACCTATGAGTTCACATGTATAAAACAACTGAAAAACGCACCTATCAGACTACTGAGGAATACTATGTACCTGTTCAGGGCTGTGTCTTACAGAAAGTATGTTACTGTGCTGGCAGAAGCTTGTTCCAAAATATTGTTTGTGTGCCTTGCTGCAACACAGGGCTAAGCCCGGATGATCTGAATTTGACAGGTATTTCGGTAATGGAAGAGCTAGCTTCATTGGGTAAGAGTGAGCAGCTCATGCAGGCTTTACAATATCTAAGAGAGAAAAATTTGGTTCTAGTCGGTCATTCACTATATGGAAGTGGAGACTTACAAGCAATGAATATGGCCAGAGTAAGGACATGGCTTGGTCCTGTCATGCAGTGATAGTAACCCCCTACACCATGTGTATATAGGACAATGCATATAATATGTTGAAGGATGGCACACACAAGGCAGAGTGCAATGATGCAGGTGACACATCAGCAAGCATAAGGAGGGGATAAGTCTGTAATGATAAAATTCCATGCACACTGCCTTGTTGATTGATTTCTCCTCCTGTAAGCAAGTAAGAATGATTATAATGGGGAGGGTAAGCAAACCATAACCTATGTCCTGCTCCAGAAAACCATAAATCAGGAGATTTGGACCCTTCCATATTTCAAGCTTTCTGCAGTTCACAGGTGAAACTTGACCCCTTGATAGTAGTTGCTAAAGGTTGTCAGCTCCTGAGACATTGAGAAATAAAATGATGACTGTGGCTAAAATGGCTTCAGTGCAATTAGTGTCTCAGATAAGAAGACAGAGGAATGTTGAGGTGAAGTTGCTTATATCACTCTGGGAGTATAGTTTGGTCTGTATGAACTCAAGGACAAATTTGCAGTGAAGTCAGGAGATCACTGAACGGACTTGCCTTTTAAGGGATAGCACCACTGATATGATGTCTTTCACAAAGGCAGAAAACATGCATAGCAGATATGCCTGTTGCATGCTACCCCCTGAAAGAATTAGCGGCAGTGGGAATGGCAAGGGCTTAGGGTAAAATCCTGACTCCTTTTAACAGATTATAGCACAATCCAATTCAAACCTGTCTGCTAGCAGGAATTAATAAAACAGAGGGCTACTGCATCCCATGGTTATGGACAGGTTTCATGTGTGAAACAGGAGGGCAATTTAATGCACAACTGGAGGTCAAAACAACAACGGAAAGATAAAAAAGGTCAGAATCCAAGCAGATTGTAATATTTTCATTAACTTAAGTAGCTCTTTACTATTAGTACTAATATACTTTTTCAGTGGGAAATGAGATGCACCCTTATGTGTTAGTACCTATGTCTGCCATGGGAACAAACTTGGAACTGTTTAACTGTGTGGTAGGTGGGAAACAAACAATGAAACAGAATGACAGCTGGCTAGTGAAGCTTTTACTGAAAAGTTAAAACAGTAGTGAAACAGCGGAGGAATTTAAGGGGACACAGAGTGTTTTGAAACATGAACATGCATAGTAAATGGAGAATACAGACTTACTGGCCTGTCTAGGATATAAGCAATCCTGTAGATGGGCCACTTGTGAGTATTTAGCAAAGCAGATTTTAGCCTGATAATTGGTTCTGATGTTAAATCTCAGGAAAAAAAAAGACTGAGGTGAATTCACAAAGGTAACAAGAAGGCAGTGCTCTGGTTTCTCTTTTATTTGTGTACCAGAAGGAATTTAGTGAGATGACCAATATACCTTTTAATGCATTTTGCTACACTTTGTATGAATAGTCTGTTTCCACTTGACGGTGGTTCTCTTTTGCCTAACCATTTAATTTTGCATTTGTTCAGATCTCTCTCTTTTTTTTCCTGTTTTTTTTTTATTTTTAATTATTCTCTTTTCTTCCTCACTGCATATGTGCATGTTTACTTTCAGTCCCTTCCATTTTGTTGAATGCCATTTCTTTGACAAACACAGGGTGTGTAGTTTAATGTCGACAACATGGATGACTGAGCAGTGGAAATGTCAATGGTGTGTAATGTCAAGACAGGTGTTGGAGGGGTGAGAGTGTTTGTGCCTGTGTATGTGAGTTAGGGTCAGGGATGAGTGAAGGATAAGTGTTTTATGTTTGTGTGCCAGTTTGAGTGCTTTAGCATTAGGGTCAAGGTTAGCTTAGGGGATAAATATAGTGTTGCTTTTGTGTACTTCTGAGTGTTTGTGTGTCTGAGTATGTCTTGTGTAGTGGCAGTGTTATGGGAAGGTTTTTATGATGGTAAGGTCTAGGGTTAGGGTGGAAGGATGGGGCAGCATTAGGATTAGGGTTAGTTCCCATTACTAAGGTGGTGCAAAGGGCAGAGCATTTTAATAATTTTAATTGAATTTTAAAATATGAACGTATTTTGAAAATAGTGTTACTGACAAAATGCTACTGTAAAATAAATGCATGATGTGAGAAATGCCACTAACACTATGACAGCAAATAACTATTCAGTAATACATTATAACTGAGGATGCACTAAAAATGTTAAGATATTTGGCTCTTGACCTGTCTTGTTCTATTTGAGGTTATCAGCTTTGCAAAAAACATATCTCGCTGATCACCTATAATCTGTTCAAGTTAATTGTTCTTGATAATAATACAGATTTAAAAGGAATTAACAAAAAAATTGTTTTGCATGTAGCTCAAGCTAATAAAATAAATAGCAATACAAACATTTTGTCCAATATCCCAAATGGTCACTGTACATCAAACAATAATCTGTTTGTGAGTGTCGTTGATCTGAATGTTTAGAATGTGTGCCTAATGAGCTCAGAAATTCAACAAGACTTCCTAAACAAACAAAAAAAAATCCCTAATATGAAAAGCTCAACATAAATTATGAATTTATTATCTTTACTTTAAACACCAGGGCCCCAAGTAACTTCTTTGCAGAGAGCTTATTAAACCAACTGGACTTGAAAACTTTCTTTGTCTGTGTCTAATTCTTAATTTCTGTCTTCCTCTAAAACATCTGGGTCAAATTCTTTTCTATTGTAATTTAGTGCAAAACATAATGTGCCAAGCCTTGTCAGTTCAGAAACTTAACATATTAGAAAAGTCATGTAATCAGATGGGCATAAATTAGGAATTTTACTATATGTAAGAGCATAAGTAGGGATACTAGTAGGTGCAGTGCACTCAGATGCTGGACTTTGTACAACTGCAGAGATAATAAGTTGCTTAGTTGTAGAGTTGATTCACAAGTTCATGAAGGCAGTGACATGAGCTTTCATATAGTACAAAAAGTAAATTCTCAGCAACAGCTATCAGTGCATTGCAATCCGTGATGAACTAGAAACATAAAAAAAAAAAATCAGAAGACATTAACAGATTTAATGCTGATAACCCAAATTTCTTTTGAAAAGCATTACATTCCTTGATTGTACTTAAAATTATTTAGCATTATAGTTGTTGAGAAATATAATAAAAATATGATATTGAGTTATTGACCACATAACTAGAGGAAAGTTTCATTGTTGATTCATGACCTCTGTATCTATTTTGATGAAATCAAGATTCAGAAAGTCTGACATTCAAATCTAAATGAGGGATTTTATCAAATCAGCTATTAAAGCACACTTGAGAAAATACGTATATAAAACTCAAAGACTGTCACAATAAAAGAAAGGACGTGTTGTTTTCTTTTTAGCAGTTATAGCCAAAGATTTTGAACAGATGGTATAAACATGTCAACATTGTAGTACATATTACAAAAGATAGTCCACGCAAAGGTGTAGTGATTACTTGTTTTACCTACTAATTGATATAGCTTCAGGTTGTTAGACTGAAACATAGTTTGTACAAGCTATCGTAACACTGTTGAAGGGATTTTTTATTCTTGCATTGGCATCCCTAATATAACATTCACAGTTAATGGGCCTACAGTTTGTCTAGCAAAAGCATTGTTTTTTTCACAACAGTGGATGCTTCAACACATAACAATTTTACAATACTGGTGATCAAATAGTGAAGTTGATAGAGCTATTCAGTCCAAAAAAAAATTAGAAAATGTGTTGTTGACTTGAAGCAGAATTGCTGTCTTGCACTTCTTGAGTATAGGACCTCCCCCAATTCAACCCATCAGATGGTTACCTTCTCAGTCACTGATGAAGAGAAGAATGAGGACAACACTGCTAGCATCTCCTCTTCTTCATCATGAGCACATGCCAAATGTCCAAGCAGACTGACTTGCTGGCCAGCTGAGAAGCTGTTTAGAGAAATTATCAACAATACTGAGACCAGGGGGAGATGGTTCATATTCAGAAGACAAATGGCAAGCACTTGGTGCAATAGCAAGTTGTTGTACTGGGTAATACACTAATGTCCTGCACTGTTTTAACTAGAGGAACTAGAGATGACCCATTGTTTCCCAGTGATATAATGCACCAACACAGAACTGGATTCTTTTTCATTATAATATAGTGAAATGACTGACAAATTATAACTGATTGACTAGTCAAGCCAAGAAGCATCACAAAGTTACAGGATTGTTTCAGATTTTGATTTATAAAAGTTTCCTGACAGACACAATGGTCCAGCTAAAACTTCAGTCTACTGACCTAGTGATAACCTGTCATATGATGATCGCCTACCAAATATATCTTCAGAACTACCCATAACTACTACTATTTTCAAAGTAACTGTAATCTATATAGATATGGTTGAGTTATTAAAAAACAGCTACAAGGAATAACCATGTACACACCCTGTACTCCATAGCATATACATTATAAAGATGTATTTATTTATTTATTTGCAAAACAATGTAGTACAATTTATTAAAAATATTAATCATGGTATATGTTTATATATTTTGTTATATAGCTTTCAGTTTTCAGAATGCCTTACTGAATTTTTTTTTTCTTCATCTTCTAGGTTCAGGAATTTTAGGGACGGAAGGTGGCCATGGTTTTGTTGTAAAGAAATAGATTTAGAAACTGGTATATAATTCCAAAGATCCTAGCTCTGCCTTCTTATACTTCAGTCATACAAATTATTAAGTGCAAATGTAAGCTACAAAACAAAGTGGAGCATAGAGTCAAACATATTTTGCAATGTTTCATGATTCTAAGGAATTACTTAGGTATGTCTTGTGACATCACAAACCATAGTATAATCCGTGGTTCAGTTTATATATGTTTTTATGAATACCACAAGCACTAAGGTTAAAAGAAGAGTATTCAGTATAATGCAATGTGCCTTTAGTGTTCCATGAGTCTAAGCATATGACAAAGTGGATAATAGTGTCATACATATTTTGTAATGTATCTTGATTTTATGAAATGACCTATGTGTATCTTTTGACATCCCAATCCACAGTGTAGTTTGTAGTATAGTTTACATATGTGTTTATGACTAGCACAAGTATTAAGGTTATGAGAAGGGTATTTATATAATGCAATGTGTCTTGAGTATCCCAAAGGTCTAAGCACATGCATGATGACAATGTCTAGCCTTGGCACTTGCTGTTATCTTAGTAAACACTGTTAGGTTCATAGGTTCATAGCTGAATACCAGGCTAACTGCCCTAAAGGGCTACTACAAGCCATGTCAATAACCTGACATCATAATCAAACCCTGTACCTTGTCCCTATGAAGCTAATACTTCGACCATTATACCATCCCCCTTCCCACCTCCCCCCTTCCAAAGAAATAAATACTAGGCTATTTGTCTGTAGACTATTACAAGTTTAGCCAATAACCAGAAATCAGAATCAAATCCCTTATCTTGTATCCATGAGGTGAAGCCCTTAACCATTATGTCCAACCATGAGCACACCAGCCCCTGTGCATAGACAAACAAATGTAAAATTAATGAATTTATTTATTTTATTTAAATAAATATTTACTTATGCTGTTAATGCCAATGTATAAAATCTAAACTCTCCAAACTGCTGATAAGAAAGTGACATGGCCCTTAATCATAGACCATTGCAGTATCCATGAGTTAATGTTCAACATCACAGACTACCCTTCCATTACAGGGGTGGCAAATTGAGCAGTATGGAAGTTGAAGATGTAGCAAGTGAATGTCGAACTGTGTGCATGGATGCACTGCTGTACTTCCCTATAGTTGGGTGCATGGATGCACCGCATACTGCAGTACTTCCCTATATTTGAGTGCTTGGATGCACTGCAGTACTGCAGTACTTCCCTATAGTTGGGTGCATGGATGCACTGCAGTACTGCAGTACTTCCCTATATTTGGGTGCTTGGATGCACTGCAGTACTGCAGTACTTCCCTATAGTTGGGTGCATGGATGCACCACAGTAGTGCAGTACTTCCCTATATTTGGGTGCTTGGATGCACTGCAATATTGCAGTACTTCCCTATATTTCGGTGCATGGATGCACTGCAGTACTGCAGTACTTCTCTATATTTGGGTGTGTGGATGCACCATCATACTGCAATACTTTCCTATATTTGGGTACGTGGATGCACCGCAGAACTGCAGTACTTCCCTGTATTTGGGTGCATGGATGCACTGCAGTACTGCAGTACTTCCCTATATTTTGGTGCATGGATGTATCGCAGTACTGTAGTACTTCCCTATATTTGGGTGCATGGATGCATCACCGTACTTCCCTATATTTGGCTATCCTTACTTCCAGAAATTGCATGTTATACTGACATTTGCAGTATTACAAAAATGGAACAATTGATCAGAGACTATAGTTCTACATGTAGAGTTGGTCAGCTGTCATAATACAGATTGAATTTAGTGTCACACCAGTGTAAGTACATGTCAATTAGGGAGATATACAATAGTTAGTCGATGAACCACTTTACCTTTACAAGATATATACTTCTCTGAATTCAGTTATATGAATTGCAAAAAGCAAGTTTGTTACAAAATTAATCTTCTGAAACAATTAACTGCAATTTCATATGACAAACAGAGCTTTTGTGATGCACTATACATATGCCTTTTGACAACTTTCATACAATTACTTTCTTTGTGGCCTAACAAGCTAATCACATAAAAACTGCACATTCTCTTAAGGTCTATGAAATAATTCCTTTAAAGTTACATGAAGCAGTCTTGGATGTGCAAAATGACATGTTGATAGGTTCATCTCATTGGAATGATTCTTCTTTTTCTCTCCCTCTACAGAGTATAAGAAAGGCCATAAGTTATGGATTCACAGCTGGATGAAATCCTGCATTATTTATCTGTCTCATCACAATGAAGCATACTTCAAAGTTTCACTTTCTAGCAACTATGGTAAAGCACATAATTTGAGTATAACTTGTCCAGGACTGACTGAAATACGAGAAATGACGGTTCACTATAGATGAAAGAAATGGTTATTCTGTGGGTACTGTTTGGAAAGAAATTATGGTTCAGCGGTGAATTCTGTCTGAAAGTATACAGACCCCATACTGCAATCCTTCTGCTTCTATTAATGAAAACATAATAACCATGACTCCTGTCCACAGAGGTCAGTTGAACTTTCTGCAACTGAGCTCAGTTGAAATGTTTGCAATCATTCAGAATGGATTTGTAAGAATGCTGTGTAGTACTTTGCATATACTTCTGTGATCAGGTGATAAACATCAAACTTTAATTTGAAGTATATATAAAGGTTTCCTAACTAAATGGTAACTTGTTAGTTTGAAAATAAAGCTTCTACCCAAATGGATATTATATGAGCATTTTTTTCCACACAGTAAGACAAGTCTCATCAATTGTCATTTCAGAACTGTATATATTCTATGACTTTATGCTATACTGTTTATAAGCCAGCTTTATTAAAATTCTAACAAACCTTTTGCTTTTAATATCAAATAGTGATGTCATACTGTTTTTATGTTTTACATATAAAGTTTGTCTCTTAATAAATTTTACAGACTCATTTTGTAGTGGATAAAATATATTAAAAACTATTTATTTAATGAAAGTAAGAGTTTCAGGGAAGGCTATGTAATAGCAGCATTGTAATTTTCTGACATACCAAATCTATTTCAAGTACACACTTTATATCACAAAGGCTATTTGCATATTATCAGCTGGTAACAGTACTTGTCTGATAAATCTTTCAGCTTATTAGTCAGATTTTCATTAATGGGCAGCTTCAGTTTTCATTATAAAACAAAACCCACTTTAATCCCCTGATATCACTGCTTAAAATGTAATGTTGGCATTCATCGCTTTCCTTGTGGCTGCTGTAGGTTTGTCTCACTGTGTAAATGAGTATTGGGCAGAATGGAAATGAATGATATTACAGCATTTGTGTTACTGACCTTGACAGGAGATAGAACAATCTGAATTAAAGGAACAGAGTATGCTAAAGAAAGGTTCTTCACATAATATAGATATAAAAGTGATTTCAGCATAAGCTACTCTTTACTTGGGTTTAAGTTTATTATTAGCCCCACTGTGTCATAACAGAGTGTGATCCTTTTAAAACAATCTATTTATTCAATATTTTATTAGAGAGATAATGTCATGCAATGTTATTGTAACACATTGTATACTGCTAAGCTTCCATGTGGGTTGAGGCACCTAGGCAGTGAAACATTTCCCTGTAGTACATTTGGTTGGGGACACATGACCAATGTGACATTCAGCTGCCAAGGAAATATGGCTGTTCAGAATTCCCTGTGGGGAAAGAGAAGAATGTGGTGCTATGCCCACGACTTCAATAACCAAATGTAATGGGGAAAATAATATCCATGGCCCCCAAGAGAACATGAGACATCAGGCAGTGTGGCAGGCATCAGCAGCAGTCTGGCCAGTGGCAGTACAAAATACAGTGCACAATGAGCACTGCCTTTATAATTGATGTGTGTGGACCACTACCCCCTTCACAATGTCTAGGGAATGCATACTGGAGCAAAAATGTGACTATACTAGCATACAGGATTTCCTCCATGCTGTTGCATACTTCTACATATTGAAGTTACATAAGCATGTACTGTACACTGAGCACAACACACATCACTTCTTCTTCTGATCCCTTGCACTCAGTTATTGAAGATGTGGGCATGGCAGTCTGTGCTTCTCTTTGCCAATAGAGAATTGACAACAGCCATATTTCTCTGCAGCTGAATGTCACTTCAGCCAAGTGTCCCCATCCAAATGTACCATAGGGAAATGTCTCACTACCTATGCACAGGAACCTGTGATATAGACATAATATATATTGTGCACACACACACACACACACACACACACACACACACACACACACACACACACACACACACACACACACACACACACACACACACACACACATCCATATGCACATAACTGGCAATTTAGAGACAGATGGATGATTTTAAAGAAGCAGACCTTATTATGGAGCTTTAGCAATAAAATTAGTTTAATATGTAAGATAAGAAAATACTTTGTATGTTGCCATTTCTAATGTCAATAGATCTATAAAATCATTTTAGTTATGTTATGAAAAGTAATTTAATGTAGCACCAAAAAAAATTCTAATAACTAAAAAAGTTGTATTCTTAGTGGCAAACAGTAACCCAAGTTGCTCAGAAAATTATTCTAAATTAAGATGTCAAATGTTATTGTATGTTTCAGTGTATTGGTATATCATGAATATACCTTGATGATAGGAGAATTAAGCAATAAAGGATTGGTTCTCATGCCAGTGACTTATACTTACTATCCAGTACTGATAGTGCCATGTATAATTAGATGGTAGGAGAATCCAGTACTCCTGACGTACCATTCTGCAAATGAATTATTAACCGAGAATTATTTCTGCCTGAACTGAGAGGGTTTCAGGTGTCCATTGATCTCACTGACACTTGTTTGCAAAGACAAGACTAGTTTTAATAATGTCTAGGTCAAATGTCTCTCATAGATGTTAATTGCCACTCCACGGCATGACTACTAACAGTGCGAATCACATACAGACAGTTGCCAGGATGGCAAAGAAATAAATTGACAGGCTAATTAGATGTTTGTAAAGAACCTGCTGATCATAGTGCAAATGACCAGGTTTAAATACATACCCTTTGTCTGAAGATGTACATGTGATGTAGAAAACATATATTGCTGTTCAATAATAGAGGGCACTGAGTTGTTACTGAAGGCACATTTGCACATTCATTGCCAATGACTTGGAGGCTGGCCCAATTTAATATGTGCATGTGCAGCTACTCTGCATAATGTCAAAACTCCCAAGACTGTAATAATCAATGGCATGAAGAGAGCAGTGAAAGGTGTTAATGCACTCGACATGTTCTGCAATCAACTCCAGTCTGAAGATTAGAGTATAGAAAGAAATAACTCAGCCAGCCATATGTAACAGTCATGCGGCACTTTATCCTTCCCCACTGCTGTCTAGACATAAGTTACTGATAACCAAATGTATTCCACATTCGAATGGGAGTATGCCTGGGAAATAATCGGTGGTGATGATATCAAATTTAGCAGGGAGAATAAACAGGCACCTCTGATACTGAGGAAAGTAATTGAACAAGCTAAGATGTTGTGCAGACATATAGTCATATTAAGAGTAAACAAATCAATGGAATTAGAGGCAGCTGACCTTCAAGAAGATATGACTTATTTTTGTTACTGGTTTTCTTTGGTCATTTTCATCCTTTGCTTTATATATGCATACAATTATATACAATATATAGAGACTATAAAAAGCCTCAAGTACACTTAATAAAACATCTAGTACTCTGCAATTTTTGGGAACATAAGTTTTTAATTACTGCAAATGTATGAGTCACAAAACAAGATTCAGTATTCCAGAATACCAGTTATTTCATTAATTCCATCCACATGCCCCCTATATTCCATGTATTCATTTTTTTCTTGCATGACATTTCATGTATAATAATGTTGTTGACTAATTCCAGTGAAGTTTTGTAGTTTTTTTTTTCCATAGGGGACTTGATAATTTTTATGTATGTGAAGGATAAAAATGAAATCAGGCTGATCTCTTGAATGGTCCAAGTAGAAATACTCTTGTTAGTGAGGATTCCACAGATTAATGCTCCAGGCAAGCTTATTTTATTATTTTTCTTTTCTTTTTTATTTCTTTTTTTTAGGTGTTTTATTATTGTACGTTTTGCTACTTGTTTTATTTTAGTACATTTAATCTACAGTAGTTTTGCATTTTTTATTAATTTTGCATTTGATTTCTTTAGAAACGTAATGAATTAGCACATGCAATCTCATTGTAGCCAACAATGTTTGAGACTATGGGCAGGATTCACGAAGCCTCCGTGTAAGAGTTACAAGGCTTACACGGAGGCTGCAGTTAAACGGTGTGACGTCAGCATGTCATGCATATGCATGAGGGCATGCTGAATCACACCTAAGGCTAACACGGTCCGTGTAAGACAGTAGGGGGCGTGTCCATAGGGCGAGCCCTGCAAACGGACACGCCCCCAGAAGAGTAAAAGTCCCGAAAGTAAACCCCACGACAGAGTCCGTGTAAATGTGAATAAACACAACACAACACATGCCCCCACAGACTATGAACATAAAATGTATAAATGAACATCTTATATTTTTTTATAAGTTGTAAAGATGTTTGCCCGTGAGTGCGCTCGTTTGCGCGGGCGTGCCCGGTGCTTAGCCACAGTTAGCAGTCAGTGGAAAAGCATATAAGAACTAAATATGCAAAGTAAGCCAAGAAGCAATAGTGTAGCGGTAGAGACGTCGGCTGAAGAGGAGGCAGTCATGGTTCGAGCCCCCACAACATCAATTTTTATTTTTAGTGAAATAAGCACAAAACAAGTCCCTGACATATATGTACATATATAAAATTATATTTTATGTAAAATGTAATGAAATGGGCCATGTATTTTGAAGAAATGTGAGATAAAAAAAAAAATGTCAGATGTGCCTATAGCTGAGCTACAGTCTAACAAGTTGAGGATATCTGCTTGTAGGTGAGCAGTGTTTTAACAGGTGTAAAATGAGTGCCTGTAGGTGAGCAGTGGTTTAACAGGTGTAAAATGAGTGCCCGGGGTTGAGCAGCATTTTAACACGCTGAAACTGTGTGCCCGTAGCTGAGCTGAGCGTAATATGCATGCTGACAGCCAAACGACGCATAAACCAGCGTGATCCATTTGTGCGGAGCTGCGCACCGCGCCAACAAGCTAACCGGCGGGCAACGTTGAGCAAGCTGTATCAAAACTGCCTTTACACAGACACACCTCCTAGCCTGTGTAGACAGTCATAAAATATAAAAAGCAATGGCCAGGTTCGAACCCAGGATACCATGCACCATAGTCAAAGTACTGAACCACTAAGCCATGACAGTTGCACTTAGAAATGCAGTAATAGCATATATATAGGAATGAATAGAAAGAGGAGCATGACAAAGCAGGTTTTGTGAAGCTGATACAATTCCAAAATGGCCAATCACAGATAAGTGCGGGAAAACGGCATATATAAGCCCCATAGGTGGGAATACACAGCATAACCGATTGTGGAACCGACTTGCAGCCAGGATGTCAGGTGTAGGAGAGGGTAGTTGCTTCCGAGCACAGAGGTGGGGCATTGAGGAGTCCAAATATATGGTTTGGCTCCTCGTCCATGATCATGAGGCCCAACTCATGCAGGGCCAGGTCCTGTGGGGAGCATATAGGGCTGAGGCGTGGGACCGGTTGGCACATGATCTCACCAGTGCCACAGGAATACCAAGGACTGGTGAACAGGTCCGTCACCACCATGCGGACCTGAAGAGATGGAAGCAGGACCAACTGAACCGTTGGATCCAGGAGGCCCGGCAAATGCCCAACGCCCCACTACTGAGTAAGTTACATGTAATTATTTATGTAAGAAATTAACCTAGCTGATATTATGGAGATGTGTATTCCAATATTACTTCATTTATATTACAGCTGCAGGTGTCCGTTCCATGAACCATTGAGCCTATGCCGATAGGCTGGTGCGGTTGCGCCACCAGGCAGGTCAGTAATTCTCTCCCTGTAACTGTAAAAAATATATAAGTATGACAGTTAGCAAAAGAGTGCAGTGTAGTCACTAATTAATAAAATGTGCAAGTAACAGTGTAAGAGAGTTTGCAAGTATTGCTTGATTACAAAAGTGTGATGCAGCCTGTAATCCAAACATAAAAATGAAACAAGTCTGAAATAAAGATGTCCCACCTGTAATATAATAGTACATAACCTGCAGCAGGCTGAAAAGTACAGCTGCAGAAGCTGAGTAAAACACATGTGTGAAATATATCCCTGTTGAAATTCTGAAACATGACATAAGTGAGACTGTTGGAAAGGATTGTTATAACTAAAAGTAAAACATGTCAATAAAGCCTAGAATTAAGTACCATCCTGAATTGTAAAAATAAAACAAGTGAGAGAGTGTGAGAAAGAGGTATGAATCCACCAATAAAGTAGTAATAACTCCTGAATAAAGTATACTGCAGTCAGTACAGAATGAAATGAATGTGACAGGCAGAACCAAACAGCAACATGTGAGTACTGAAGCTGGAATGTGTGTCCCAAAATCTGGATATGTTGCTCTCAGTTTGCAATATGCAGATAGTATGGTTGTCTGAAATACCAAACATCCACAGTTGTCTATAGCCATATAAAGCAAATGTAGCAGGATGATGTAGCTGAACAGAGCCAGATATGAATGTGTATGAATAAATATGAAATGTATATTGATGTAGCAGTAACATTCCTATCACCAACCTGAATTAGTTATCACATAGGAAACTGTAGTCAGACCTGTAGTGTGTATATATCTGCAGCTAGTAGAAATGTACAGCATATGTATAGGTATTTGAAGTTGTTAATTAAATATTTCTTCACCCTACCCTATAACCACAAATAATCCATTCCACGTGAAATGGGTATGTGCATTCACAATTAACACCCCTGGACATTTGTCCTGTTGGTTCATACATATTTGCATGTACGTTGATGCATGTGCCCTGTTCATACATCCAAACCTGATGGCCTGTTGCCATCAATCAACCCTGCATGTTGTTGGATTGTGTATTGCTGTTCAAATTATGCATGTGTTATGCTTGCTGTTCAATGGCTTGAATTTATGGGTGTTTGGTTAATGGGAATACTAATGCATGCTGTTACAACTAATTGTGAATGGTATTGTACGTTACTAACCCAAACTGTCATAACATAATGCAAAACATAGGATGACAGGGAAGGCGGGTTCCAGCGGACCCACCTCTCCCACCTCAGCTGGCGAGTGCACCTGGCAGTAGTGCCCAGGCCGGACCCTCCTCCGGTGGCCCTGTGCCACCTGCAGGTGGAAGCACTGCAGGGGATGGGGCTCATCCCCCCTCTGCAAGCGTGGCTGGAGGAGAACATCCACTCACCCTCCGTAGTGTCCGGACTGTGGTGCGTAGGGAGATCCGGCACGCTGTGCTTGGGCCCCTACGCCAGCTTGAGGCATGGGTGGCACAACTCATGGGCGTGCCTGCTGCCCAGCCTACACAGCCCCCAGCACAGCCCCATCCTGGGCAGTGAAGGCACAGTGGCAACTGCCCATGGGTGGGGATCTCAGTTCCACTGTTGCCATCTGTGGGCTCATGGGCTCGAGATATCCAAACATCCATCCCCGTCAATTGTGTAACCCCCCACATGTGTCATACACCACCCCTGTATGCGTCTTGTTTGTCTTGTCTGTTAACCTCCCCTACCTACCTCCCCAGCTATACTGACTTCCTGTACCTGACATACCACTCTCACCTGAAAAAAAAAAAAAGGGCACTCTGTACCCACAAAAAAATTATGCCCCATACATAGCTGCCCATTTTGCACACATGTCTGCTGGACATGTAAACTGGCAATTACAATTGGCTGTACAACAAATATTATTGTTGTCCTCACACCTCTCTCAGGGGTGGAAGGTTTCAAATTTCACACCAAATTACAAACATATGCACAGCTGTTGCTGACGAAGAAATGGGCAGCTATGGGCCTTTCCTACATCCCTCCTGCAAAACCCAAGCTTGTTTTCCTACTGTCCTACCCTCTTTGTGCCCCCTTTTTCACCACTTTCCTATCTCCCCATTTTCTTTTCTTTAAAAGAAAATAGCGTGGGTGTGCGCGACAGTAAGCACTTTTAAGCAGTAGTAAGCGGGTGTGCGCGAAGCTAAGTGGCAGTGCGCATGCGTGAGCTCCACGCAAACCAGCGCTTACAACTGCTTAAAAGTGCCTTAGTCACTCTGAATGACAAGGCCTGTAGTTTACTCAGCAGCAAAATAAAATACCTCCCTCAGTCTCGAACCCAGGACCTTGGAAACACTAGTCTGCATGACTTACCACTAAGCCATGACTGCTATACAAGAACATTGTGCTGAAAGAAATATATCATAAAATAGTAGGAATTAATGTAAAGGGAATATAGCAAGTCTAGTACACAAAGCATGTCATGTATATTTACTGTCAAATCTAGTGGATTTGTAAAATAGTACTGTGTGCTGAGAAACAGTCATGCTAGTTGGTAGCTACTAGGTAATAATGTCACAGTAGCATCTGGCAAGCCACACACATACTCAGAGCAGGATAAACACTGCCATAGTTGAATAGTTAAGAGATCAGACATAGCAACTGTGACTGAGTTACAGGGATGTCCCTGATGTGAAAACAAATGTCAACTGTGCCCCACTGACACCCTGTCAAATGTACTAACAGTAGGCAGAAAGGTGTAACTACACATGCAATGGTAACTATGACTGACTGAAGGTATGCACCACCTGCACGGCACAAATGGTGTACTAATACATATGCTTGAAATAACCCACAGTCACAACTGCAGAGTATCAGAATATGTCATTGGAGTAACCCACTGCTATGTACCATTCCATGAGGCTGATAAAAGATGCACTGGAGAGTATCTGAGGCCTGCTCAGCAGCATGATCAAATACCCTGTAAGTGTCAAGGCCCACACCATGGCCAGACCACACTGCATGCAGTAACACCCTACCACAACAAACACATAGGGAATTGCTGGCCAAACAGATTTAGCAAGCATTACAAGCTGTGAATGTAAATGGAAAATAGGAAAGCCATAGCAACACATTACAGGAAAGACACCTAGCAGGCATACAAGGAGTGAATGTAAAGGCCAAATATTGAAGCCATAGCAACAGATTGCAAGAGCCACTGCTATATACCAGTTACACCACAATCCCCACAGGAAAGCACACACACCCATATACACAGTATTACTAGTCGTAGGTGTCAGTTTACATACACATGGAGAACAGGACACTGGAGGAAGGAATACTCAGCTTACAGAACAACATGCATTGCAGTGTCTACAACACAGCCTGAAATATGAGAGACATACCAACCCTTACACTCACAGAACAGTGTCCACAGCAAACCAGCATGGTCCCCACCCTGATAATCTGAAAGGGCTACGCCTACCTAACAGACCTTTTTATAGCACAGTCCTGTAATCACAGTGAGAACTGCAATCACTACACAACAGGCTGCATGCAATTAGTAAATGCTGGCTAACAATTGGTGCAGAGGCCATCACATGGACATGTGCAGATACCTACAAAAGCATCCTGTACTCCCAGTCCACACATGCAATACTGTCATTGCACCCGCTGGAGGTAGAGAGAGAGAGGGAGAGAGAGAGAGAGAGAGAGAAAAAAAAAAGAAAGAAAGAAAGAAAGAAAGAAAGAAAGAAAGAAAGAAAAAAACCTGAAACAACAAAGCAAAGAGGCTGACAGCAGGCCAAGCAACTGCAAGCCTACACAAACAGCTGCAACAAACACAGGTAATGTAAAGTACTACTATAATACTCTACATACTGTGAACCCTCCAGATGTGTTATTGGTCTGTATCTATGTATATGAAGATGTGCATAGGGCCGGGGACATACTGAAACTGTCACTGAAGGCTCCACATACATATGTATGTGACGGTAGCTATGTGCACATAGCAATGTAGGTTGTAGTGCAATGTACAAGTAGGTTGTACAGTAATGGATGTTCAGCAGTACGTTACTGTGTGTATACATATGTGGAACTAAAAAGGAGTATATATATATATATATATATATATATATATATATATATATATATATATATGTATGTATGTATATCGAGATATGTATGTATATATATATATATATATATATATATATATATATATATATATATATATAATATGCATATGTGTATACATAGATAGAGAGGGATGTAGAAATACATAGACATATATAGTTTCACAGTGTCATAGTTTAGTACTAGGCTATCTGCAGACAGTGTATAGAATAGATTTAGAAACTTGCGCCTCTGTATAGTAGTGACACAGTGAAGACCCCCTACATAATAGCATTAGTTTACTGTGCCTCTGTCTAGTAGTGACACAGAGAAGACCCCTGCTGTAAACCTATGATCTCCCATCCACTTGTCAAGAATGCACATGAAGAGTGTCAGTGAGGGTCTCTGCCTAACATGAACTGGGATCCTGTTCCACAGTATGGGAAGCCTCTTAGTGATGGATCTGTCCCTACAGTATGTCCTATTCATATGTGTGCTGAGGTTTAAATCCATAGCTGTCGTGCTTCTGATGGATTTGGATTGTATGAGGTGGAACATGTCCATCACTACCAGATTGGACATGGCCTACTACATCAGGCACAGATCACCCCTCGTAGGCAGTATGCTATGGAATAGAGCATGAGTTACGTTAGTCTGGCAGCATATGACAGTTGTTGCAGACCCTTGATCCTCCTGGTGATGTACTCATGGGGTCACCCTAGCTGTTGCAAGTGCCAGGTGAGGTACATACCAAATGGGGCATAGTACACAGTCATGGGCCTGATAAGGGAGGAGTATAGGGGTACAATGACCCCTTTGATGTGGATGTGAATCCCTTCATGATAAGGTGGGCAAGGTAGGAAGTCCATCCAACCACTTTGGCAACGTGGGTGTCAAATGAGAGGTCAGCATTGAACAGTGTCACCAGGTCTCCGATTACTTTGTCTGTACTCAGTGGGTTATTGTCTATGTGATAATATGTAGGTACCTTGTCCGTCCAAAAGGGTATGAGTATACATTACGTGGCATGCAGTGTAAGGCCATGACTCCGTCACCAGTTGTTGGTGTCCGTGAGGCCTGTCAGTAGGATGTATGTGTCAGCAGGTGTATCGCCTATGGCGCCTAGTATGCAGTCATCTTTGAACATTGTCAGCCACTACCCTCCCATGTCTGCTTCCACATCTGAGAATGATATGCCGAACATGAGCAGTCCCAGGACAGAGCCCTGTGGGACACCACATGTGACTGGCTCTGAGTCTGACATGGCACCAGTGAGGTTGACTGTAAGGTTTCTATCCGTTAGCTGGTTTGCAACCCATCATGTGACATATGGATTTACATTTCAGCTGTTGATCATGTCTATGATGGCAGAGTGCGGTATTGTGTCGAATGCCGTAGGCAAGTCCAGGTAGGCTGTATGGACCGCTGTGCCCTCAGCAATGGCTCTAGTGACTGATTTGAAAAGGTCAACCAGGTTCATAAGGCAGGATCTGCCCTCTACAAAGCCAAACCGGGTGGGATCAAGTGTCTAAGTCCCCAATGTCTCTGTGTATGGGTACCATAATGATCCTTTCCATAGTGTTGCAGACCAGGCTGGTTAAGCTTATGGGGCGGTAGTTACCAGGGTCTGTAGAGGTGCCTCCTGTGTGGAGTGGGACTACTGTTGCTGTATGCCAGTGTCCAGGTACATATGCTGTAGTAAGGCTATGGCTGAATAGCATGTAATGTGCATGTGTAGCTCCTCTTGCAGTTCACGTAGCATGCAACCTGCAATACCGTTGGGTCCCATTGATGCTGTGTTTACAGCTCTGCTGAGGGTGGTTCCCAGCTGGACATCTGAGATGACAGGGAGGTTACAGTCAGCTGGGATAAGTAATTCCACATGTGTGGGTGAGGGAGGGAGAAACCTGCACTGAACCTGTCTGCCAGACTGTTGGCATTATCTGTGTGTTCAGTGTAGCGTATGTCACTGTGAACTAACTGTGAACACAACTGAGGGTTCCCACCCAGGTGTGTAACATAGCAGAGGAAGGCCTTGTGGTTATCTGTAGTGACCATAGCGATGTCCCTCTCATTGTTGGCCTTGCATGTTTGTATGACAAAACGTATCTTTCTACTACTGCTGATCAGAGATGCCGTAGCTCTATGGAAGTATGCTCTGCCGTGCAGTAGCTACCTTCTGTTGTTATACAATTTGTTCAATGCTGGGGTCCACCAGACAGGACGCCTGCCCTTGGTGGAGAGGGTCATGGTTTCATTTGTGATTGCATGATCCATGCATTCTTGGAGATGTCTGTAGAAAGCATATGTGAAGGTGTCTGCATTGTGGGAAGTGGATTACACTGGCCCAGTGGGCATTAAGGATACCAACTCAGTTATAAGAAGTGTAAAGTCGGCATGTGAGAGGTTTCCCACTGTAGTCTTTTGTGTTGTGGGGGAGGTGGGATATGTATATCCAGGGGGATTAGTCTGTGGTCAGATGTGACTAGTGAGGGGTATACTTCCAGTGTGTAGCACATTGTCCCCATGTTTGTGATGATCAGGTCTAGTATATTATCTCCTGTTGTGGGAGAGGTGACTAGCTGTTCCATTGCATTTGACATAGTGAATTCCGGGAACCTTTGGGCTAGGGTGTTTGGGGTAGAATAATGCACCCAGTGTATGTTAGGGTAGTCACAGTATCCCAATATGATGGTGTGTGGTGGGACATTCATATCCTCCAATGTCTACAGGAAGGCTGACTGTGGTCCCTGAGATTGGGAGGGTGGTCTGTAACATGCTACCAGTTGTATAGCAGGTTTGCCTATGGTTATCTGCACCTGGATGGTCTGTGATGCTTCATGTGTTGCCACTAACCTGGAGGTGTGTGTGTCCTCCATGAATATGGACACACCCCCCCTTTATGTTTTGTCCCGAGTCCTGGGTCCAAAATGCATGATACTGGGTATAGCCTGATACTGCTGGTGTGCTCTCAGGAGCCTTGAACCAGGTTCTCACTTACTGCACAGACATCGAGATTGGTAGAATATGTATGTACAGATATATGTAATACACACATACATATATAGATATCTGTAGAGACTTATACATATACAGATAGATCTGACTGACAACAGATATGTCTGTATATGACTATCTCTCTCTCTCTGTCCCACCCCCTCACACTCACACTCTCCCTGTGTCTCTCTCTCACTCTCCCCTCTCTCCCCACATCTATATGTATATATCTACATCTATATATACATATTATATATACATATATACAAACAGATATATATCCATATACAGATATAAATATATCAATATATATATATATATATATATATATATATATATATATATATATATATATATATATATATATATATAGACTGTGTGAGGCACATGTGTGCAGATGTCTTGCAACAGGTGCCTGGTGTCACAGGCATGGAGTGAACACCAGTGTGGATACTGGAGTACCATACCCCATTCAAAAACACTGACACCAGTAACCACCACATATGTACATGCCTGCCCACCACTGCATGTGTCAGGGGGGAACAGGGTCAACAAGTGTACAATAGGCTCCACATCGATATACACAGTGGCACACTAGTCCTGTAATACCTGTACATGGAATGTGTCAGCGGACATGGTGTGTCAGCTATGGACATGTAGGTCACTGTACCCCTCCACACCCCACAATGTCCTACACGGTATGTACCTCCCATGACAGCTACAGATATGGAGAAGGACACAGACATATGCAAGTAACTGTGTCAATGCACTCAAACACCACAGAGCGCACACAGACTACCTACATAGAGGTTACCACTGCTGGATATACATAGTTCGGTCACACCCATGACAGTTGTCTAACAACCATGGTAACACCTCCAACATCCACAACACAAATTACCTATGTCTGTCGTCCTTGTCACTGCAGTATAGAGCACATGGTGGAGGTACAGGACCCTACCCACAGATATGACATACCCTGTAGTAGACCACACAGAATTAAGAAGCAAGGCTCCCCATGAGTAGATGTCAGACATACCCCTGCTGAATGTTATGCAGATAGGTAATATGCCATATGAGTCACCCTGTTTAACTGTTTGTAAGGAGCAGGTACGATCATAACACATGTGTCACAAGGGGCAGGGTAGCATAACAGTATGCTGCTGTAGGCCCAGGGCCAAAAGCACACTACCTACCTAGGACACAATGCACACCCATGAACACATTGCAAATGGAATATGTGAGGTGGAATGAGTGTGCTAGTGACTGGGTGCATGTTGTGTACTGGTGTGATTGCTCACCATGACTGTCTGTCTGTCATGGTAGTGTGTGTCCTTGGTGTGAGGCCAGAGACAGGTGTGTGAGGTATTGCGATCAACACATACTACATTGCCATATGTTGTGCTGTGTTACCCTGTATGTCACTGTGGTGTAGGTAGGGTTATGGCAAGTAAGAGTAGTGTGCATTACCAGTGAAATATGTAACGTGCATTGTGTGCAGTGCATGGGCTGATAATGTTCCCCATACAGTACCTTGATACAAACCCCAGTGTGAGGTTGTGTATTGTACCTGAAACAGTGTGTTGACTGCTGCAGTATACTAGTCTGTTGTATGGAGTGTGCCAGGTACTGTTGCACAGTTGTCGGATGAGCACTGATATCTGGTCATGTACATGTGTATCCCCAATAGACAGACAGATGCTATATATGGTGCTTAAGTTATATCACTGCAGTCAAGTATTATGTGTATTATGTGTGCTATAGTTTGCTGACAGATATTGCTGACATATTTTCCTTCTCCTTTTCAGGGCCATGGTTCACCAGTGGAACCCTGTCTACTCCGCTGCAGAGGAGGAGGAGATACACCAGAGCCTGGTGCGGATTTCGCTGTACTCTTTTCCGCACCAGCCAGAACCAGCAGGAGAGGGCTGCACTGTGGCAAGACCTGGTCCGTCGGGTAAATGACATAGGCACACATAACCGGACATATGAGCAGGTACGCCATCACTGCAGTGATTTAATTAGAAATGTCTGTCAGCGTGCGTCGGATATCCACAGGCAGCAGCTTGCCACAGGTGGTGGGGTGGCTAGACATCCCCCCCTCACCAGACTGGAGGGACTACTCCTGAGTGTTGTGGCTCCAGCACAGCAGCAACAACAACAGCATACATGTGTAATGATGGAGGCTGGAGCCACACAGCAGCAGGACACAGAGCATGCAGGTAACATGCCATGTGTATAGTTGACCATTCTGTACACTGTTAGGTTATGCATGTGTGAGGTGTGTCCTCATTTTGTAGCTGTAATCTTGGTAATTATTGTGCATTAGTGATATCCTCATTATCTGCAGTACACCTGTGGAAGCTAACTGTTGCACTACTGAACTGTATCATGCCCACAGTATCAATGGCACAGTTGTGCCCACTGACGATAAATGTCTCTTTTCTGCAGGTCCCTCTGGTGTAACAGCAAGGCAGCCTATCCATGCTGGTGAGTGTGTAATACCATTACCTTCAATACTCTGTATACTAATAGTAATAATAGGCTGAAGCAGTAGTGCTATGTGTTTGATTGCAGGTGTGTTTGTGTCTGTGGGTTGATATCTCATATACTGAGGTGTGTGCATGTGTGCATGTGTGCATGTGCCCATGTGTGCATGTGTGCATGTGTGCATGTGCCCATGTGTGCATGTGTGCATGTGTGCATGTGCCCATGTGTGCATGTGTGCATGTGTGCATGTGCCCATGTGTGCATCAGTGGTGGCATTGTGTACACATTGTAAACTGTGTTTCCTGTCTTACTCCCACAGGTTCTGGTGCTGCTCTGGTGTCGTGCAGCAGGGAACCTGAATCAGCTGCTGTGGATAGTGATAATGATGATACCTGTGTAATGGCACAGGTAGGTGTGCCAGGGTCCATCATTGGTCAGCCAATTGACACTACACAGCTGTCGACCCCATCAATGCACAGTCATCCTGCCAATACATCCTTTGTCACCAATGTCCCTAGGTGATGGACAGGATACAGTGGGCATTGACCAGGGTAATGTGGTACCGGTGGCACATGCATCCCCACACTGCAGCCATGGCCAGGGTCCTGACATGGTACCACACAGGCAGACGTCCATGGGTTCTCGTGGGAGCATCCGTGGGCATACCGCCCCTGTCAGACGTGCCCACAGAGGTCTTTCAACCCCAGCTATGTTTCGGGCTGTAATGCAGGCACAGTCACGTATGGAACGGTACACCAGACAGGGTCTGAGGGAGCTGAGAGCATGTCGCACAGCCATGAGTGACAGTATGCGTGATGTTGCGGCTGCCATCCGCAACTTCACCGAGGTCATTGACAGACGTTGGGGGGACACATTAGATCTGTTCCACAACTATATGTCCATGAGCCAGGGCAATGGTGGATGGTTGAGGCATCGACGTGGCCGTATGCCAGCAACAGCAGCAGCTGGCAGCCATCGCAGATGACAACAGGGCCGCGGCCGCTCACATAGTGCCAGCAGCAGCCCCAGCAATGCTGGGTCTGTGCTGTCATCGGACCGCCCCAGGAGACCACGTGCACATGGTGCTGGACAGTCCCAACAGGGACCTGTCTCCAGTCAACAAACACCTGCTTCTGATGACAGTACCCAGTCTGGCTTAGTACCTGATACGGTCCGTAGCACCCCTGCCAGGCACAGGTACCATGTCCGTGGCCACAGACAGTGATCTGTATGACCTGGCAGGTACAGTCTGTGGCTGTCCACAAACACCTGTATATGGCAGCCATGAGGTGGGACTGTGTGCATTCATACACACATGCAAAGTGATAACACCTAGGGCTACCGCATACACGCACACACTGCATCAACATTGCCCCATCTTGTACTGCTGTCCCTCACCAACACACACACACACAGACATGTCAATTGGTTGTATCAGTGGCAGACTCAGGCATACCAGGTACACACCCTGTGCATATGATGAAACTGTGCCACCTCCTGCAATCTGTAAAATCGGTGCAGGAACAGGTTAACATGGTGCTGATGCACAGGGTGACTACATAGACGTATTGTAATAGTATGATGTTGACAACAGTACAGTGTAATGATAGCATTGTGGGTATATACCAGCATGCCTGATGCAGTTACAGTATGAATGTCATTGTATTGTTTTGTACACCCATAGTAATTACCACAGTGTTCTGTCTGCACATCTTTGCATACTGGTGGTGAGGCTGTGAAGGGATGGCCACCTACATAGGTAGCACAGGGGATACAACAATGTACATATTGATACTCAATGATGGCCATGTCAACTGCGAGTTGCATGCTGTCCACACACGACTCTGCAATGCAGATGTTTCAGGATGTTGATATCTGTGCAGTACTACACAACAGGTTCAAGGCTCACAAGAGCACACTAGCACTACAAGGTCACACCTCATACCATGCATAACAGCACCAAAACACAGAACTAACTATGACAGGAGGGAGAGTGTCCATACATGTCAAGGATACTGTGGTGCCAGGACAGGTAGCATACATCATACTAAGTCTGGAACTGCTGAGTGAGGGCTCAGTGTCTGTTATTTGACATGTGTATTATTACAGGTATGAGCACTTGGGTATCAGGCCAGTTATTCAACATTACGAAGGTACGTGGTCTATACACTTGTGGGGTGGCTGGACCCAGCCCGTCTGACCTGGGAATGTCTGGGTACTGGCTTATAGTGCCTGCATATATGCACTGTTACCTACTGGAAGTCGTACACCTTGTTTGTTGTAGCATAGTCTACATACAGGCCTGCTGACTGTAGCTTTGTTTGTATGCATGTTTGCCTGTTATGTTCCTGAAACACTGATTCCACCTGCAGTGCAGATATACAGTGCCTCTGTGGATCCCTAGTGACATCTGTGTTGCTTACTGTACTGATGTCCATGTGTCACTTGACAGAACGTCACTGTTTGTCCTGTTTGCATGTAGCTTGCCTGTAACACATTGCATATGACTTACCTCACATTTGCTCAAGACAGCATTCATATATGCCAGCACTAACAAATCAGGAGCACTACACCCTCACATAGTCACCTTGAGTACCTTGTTCCCCATTGGCCCTATGTGTCGTTACTTAGTATGGGAGTCACAATGCTATGGTAGCATGTGCAAAGGTCACCTGTCGATCTACTCTCAGGTCCAGTTGGTGAATCTGTGAGTCATGTGGCAATGTTACAGCTGCCTCATGTACACAGACAACCCTCTCCCTTCCCATACATGTACAACACATGTGAGAGATGCAACCACATAGCCAAACTGGGGCTAAGCTCTGTTTACACAGCACTGGCATTCCCTGTCAGGTGGAGTGGGATACTACAGTGAATACAGTACCAGTCTCCCATAGACCTGCCATGACCACAATCCAAACACAGAAACACACAGGTACATTATTGGGCTCTCAGAATAGCATCCTGCCTGAGCAGCTGACACCTGCAAAGCAGACACACAAGCAAACGTTAAGCCAGAGCAGAGCACATGCAACACATAGCTCACAAAGCCTGTGTGCCAAACAGTCACAGGCCATACGGCTAGACAACACACCTGCTACAGTTGTATGAGGTACCTCTATCGTCACATACACTGAGGTCCTGCTCCCAGGCTGAACAAGGTGATGGTCACGCTGAGCTGCCCGTCGGGCACTATGATCCACCACATAACACAAGCATACCGGTCACTCCAAGGCATGTAGAAGTATGACTCAGTCATTGTCTGTGCCAGTGTGTATGACCTCTGACGCACCTCCCTGGACTACATGTTAGGGGACATAGAGGGGCTCTCTGAGCTTGTGGCACAGGCTGGTATGACCCTGGCCTTGAGTAGCATCTCACCCTCACCATGAATGCTGCCACAATATGTAGACAGGATCATCAGTTTCTGCAATTAACGTATCTTTCAGTGACATTCAAAGGGGATCCAATGCCTGTCAGTGTGGGATTACATGCTGGACATGCCACATTGCTTTGCTTGGGACAGCTTGCACCTGTCACCCATGGGCCATTGTATATTGGCAGAGGCTGTTGCTACACACATAGTGCCTTTGTATGCAAGGCTGACATTACATAGCCACCTACACAGGTATCACACGGGATGGGACACTAATAGCAATGCTACTCAACAGCAGCAGTGTAAACCTCAAGATGCATGCAGTGGAAACTGTCCTTAGCATGGGGTACAGCAATATCCATGCAGTAACAGACTCCTGGTACAAGGCTCCCAGGTGCACACCATCAGTGCCAGGTCATTCCTGATACCATGCTTGTCATCCCCTACACATGCACCAAACCAGAACAGGGGGGGATGTATCCAAAGGCACCTCAGATACACACACCCCAGGTTGGTGGCACTGCACAAAGCATCAGAGCCTCTCCATGTGCAACACACAGTGGGTTAGACTGCCTTCAGGTTCATAGCCTGGCACACACCACACTCCCATACCCAGGAAACCCACTTGGCCTTCCTGACAACACTGGGAATATGACGGTCTCTACACACACCATTATATGGTTGTACTGCGACTACCCAAACATACAGTGTGAGCATTATTCTAGCTGCAAGACCCTATCTGAAGGGTTCTTATCATTCATTCCCTGCATTGCTATGGAACAACCTGTTACCACTCCCACAAGTGGTGACAACATGCTGCACCTGTTCATCACCAACATGTGGACTATATGCTCCAGACCAATCATGTATCCCTCGCTGGTGGGATGACACCATCTACAACCCACACTGTATAGTCACATACCACATGCAGCCCCTGCACAGAACACCACAGTCATACAGTTGTCTGATGCATATTCCATGTATTCACATGAGGCAGGCTTCGGACATGGGAACTCTTGCAGTTCACAGGTACATATGTGTAGGTGGCACACACATACATCATGTGTGCATTGACATTACTGATATAATGTATGTCATGCAATATTGGGAACAACACCCCACACACATGGACAAACTGTGTGACAAGAATACACATGGCATTTGTAGGATTCAAACCCCTACCTAACTATGTTATGACACTTGTGAGAGTCGCATTAGCAGAGTGTGCTATTTGCATTACTGGGAGGATTGCTTTCTCCTGCTGTACTTATAGGGTGCTGACATCATCAGTGTTTAGACAGTGGAATATGCAGCATGTGTTGTGTAGTAATAGTTGCCAAAAGGGACATTTCTCATACACATGGAATTGCACACACTACTCCCCACACACACACTGGGCACTTGCAGGATTCAAACCCCTACCTAACTATGTTATGACACTTGTGAGAGACACATTAGCAGAGTGTGCTATTTGCATTACTGGGGGATTGCTTTCTCCTGCTGTACTTATAGGGTGCTGACATCATCAGTGTTTAGACAGTGGAATATGCAGCATGTGTTGTGTAGTAATAGTTGCCAAAAGGGACATTTCTCATACACATGGAATTGCACACACTACTCCCCCACACACATTCACACACACACTGAGCACTTGCAGGATTCAAACCCCTACCTAACTATGTTATGACACTTGTTAGAGATGCAGTAGCGGAGCACGCTATTCACATTACTGGGTATAATTTCTGCTCCTGACATATGTATAGTGTGCTGACATCATTATGGATGAAGAGGTATGTACATCTGTGACTATCCATCAGTACAAGGGAGAGCATATCTATGCATTAACTTTGCACAGGCACAGTGGCCTACTGTACTGTGGAGGCAGATGCCAAATACACTGTGGATAGCCTTCTGTATTCCCTAGGGACAACAGTCAGGTATTGCACTCTACGGCCATATGTTTACCTGTCAGATGCAAGTATCTGTTGCTCATATACTGTTTGTGGGTCTTTATTGCCATAGCCTTCCCTATCTCTATAAACAACGTGTGTACTGTGGGAGATGTTTGCATATGAGTGGGATCCAGTACTTTACTTATGTCTCTGTTGTAACTTCACTGTGTGCACTGGGCAGATGTCTGTATTGTGGGAGGTTCCTGTGTTAACACATAGAAATGCCAGATATGTGTGTGCAACTGCTGAACTGTGACATGGCCTAAGTGTGTGAGCATGCCCAGTTCGCAGTTTGTATGGCTTCTTGACTGCCACATCTCATTTATCTAAGTGTGCGAGCATGCCCAGTGTGACCTTTCCTTATGTTGGGATCTGTGGACCACCACATTTCTGTTTGTGTGTGGACGCCATCTATATATCACATGTACAGTTGAGTGTTGGACATCAGGTTGTGTTCTTACTGCCCAACTGCTTTGTGTCTGAACCTAACAGGCATTATGCTGTGCCTGCAGGGTCACCATGGGATAGTTTGCATACAGTTGTCATCATCCTTTCCTGCTGACCAAACAGTTGTATTGTCGTATAGTGTACTGGTGCAGAACTTTCACTGTGGTGGACAGTATAATCGGTTTCAGTCCTATCACTGCTTGTAATATTTATAGTGAGCACACCAGACTGGTTGAGGGCCAGTTGTGCAGATATGACCATGTTGCATTTTGTTCAGATATGGACAGCATAGTACATGATTGTCCGACATTGTTAATGTATTCCACAACTTGTGTGGACAGTGACAAACAATGGCCATGTGCCCTAGTCCATTTGTAATGCTAGTCAGAGAGTGTTTGTCCTTCAACACACATTTACTGGTGTTTGCCATGACATATGTCATGGTTAGTGTGCTGTGCCTCTGTCTACCTGTGACATACAGGTGATATCCAGGGTACACCTACCATCTCCCATCCAGTCATCATGATTCCTCTGGATGACAGTCACTGAGGGACTCCTGGATATCCTGTAGTGGGAGTTTAGTCATGAGTGGAGTGAGCTTCTGGGTTATGGACCAATCGGTACAGCATGTCCTGTTTATGTCTGTGCTGGGGTTCAGGCCTGTCAGCTGCATAGGTCACCAGCATTCAGTGTTTACATGGTGCCAAATGTCCATTGATACCAGGTTGGTCATGGCTCTATACATCAGGCACAGTTCACCTCCAGCCAGGCAGTATGGCACTGTGTGGAGCTGCAGTTTCTTTACTCAGGCGACACATGGCATCTGTTACAGCTCTGCGATCCTCCTGGTGGGGTATTTGTGTGGTCTTTCCAGTTGCTGCAGGTGTCTGCTACGGTACATCCCTGAAGGGCCATTGTACACAATTGTGAGGCTGCTGATGGATGACTGGAGAGGCACATTGACCTACCCTAACCAAGCTGTGCTTACCTTCATGATTAGGTGGGTATATGGTATGTTTCTGTAACCACTACAGACACATGGTTGTCACATGCAGGATATCTATCACCTTGTGTCCCCAGGTCTCTTATTGCTCCTGATGTACTTACTGGGTTAACACCTATGTGGTAATTTCTGGCCATGTACTGTGTTTCCACAGGGGTTGACTATACACTATTCTGCATTTAGCTTGTTGACATGGCTGTGGCACCACTTGTGTGTTTCTATGTGTGCCTTTTGTAGGTTGCTTGTGTCAGCTGGAGGGTCCGATATGGTGGCCAGTTTGTAGTCCTCTGCAAACCTGTTCAGACAGAGTCCTTCCATGTTGGCCTGTACCTATGTGACATATATAGCATACAAGAGAGGTCCCAGGACCATGCCTTGTGGGATGCCAGTTGTACCTGGTTTGCAGTCTGCCATGGCTACAGCATGTCTGCCAGGTCAGTTCTGTCCTTGAGCTGGTTTGCAACCCATCTACTTGCATAGGGGTTTATAGTTAGGCTGGTGAGCTTATCTGTACTGCCAACTAGGGTATTGTATGGAAGGGTTTAGCAAGGTCCAGATAGGCTGTGTGATCAACATTCCCCACATCACTGGGCTTGGTGCATGTTTCACATGAGTCAGACATGTGTACAGGGCAGGATCTGCCCTATGACAGCCACACTGGGTAGGGTCCAATGTCTGTAGGTACCCAATCTCGTTATTCATGGGATCCATGATCATCCTCTCCATTACTTTGCCAACCTAGATAGTCGGGGTTGAGGGGTGATAGTTTGCAGTATCCATTCAGGCACCCCTTTGTGGTGTGGGACCACTGTTGCTGTACACTGCTCTTTGGGTACATATCCTGTGGTAGGACTGATAGTGCACAGTAATGATATTTGCTGTTCCATTCTTCTTACAGTACTTGTTGGACACAACCCAGGACACCATCTGGTACCATTGATGCTGTGTGCTGTGCTTTGTGGATGCTGGCTGTTACCTCAGCATCTGCAATGTCGGGAGGCCAGCACTCTCCTGGGATAGATATTTGGCAGTTAGGTGCTGGTGGGGAGGTTGGAAGGAATCTGTTTGGTAGGCTGTTGGCAATGTGTGTGGGTTTGGTGTATTGTTTGTGATATTAGAGTGCTGCAGAGCATATCTGTGGATTATCACCATGGTTCCTACCATCAGGTAGGACAGCTGTGTGATAATCCTTTGTGTCCTGCACAATTTGTATCATCATAGGTTCATAGGTTCATACTAGGCTATCTGCCCTGGCCTTGTTTGAGCATGGACAGACTGTGTGTGGGTCTCAACACCCTTGCAATGTGCATATTATGCCTACGTAGGGTTTACTTTCCTTGATGTGACACAGGGATGGCCCCAGTGTACACCTACTATCTCCCATGCACTTCACGGATTTCTCTTGTTGAGTTTGTGTGTGGAGCTCAGCCTATCATGGACTGGGATTCTGTTCCAGAGTGTCCTGAGCCTCTGGGTTATGGATCTGTCCCTCCAGCACATCCTATTAATCTATGTGTAGAGGTTCAGATATCTCACTGTGGTGTGTCTGCTGGATTTGGGGTTTCTGCAGTGGAGCATGTCCATTCATTCTGGATTGGACATGGCCTTGTACATCAGGCATACATCACCTCTGACTGTGCAGTATGCTTCTGAATTGGGCTGTGGTTTCTTCAGCCAGGCTGCAGATGTCCAATGTTTGGACCCTTTATCCTGTTGGTGGGGTACATTTGGGGTCTTTCTGACTGCTGCATGTGTAAGGTAAGGTACATCTGAACTGGGGCATAGTTGTCACGTATGGGCCTGATAAGGGAAGGGTATGGGGGCACAGTGACCTCTGTAGCTCTACATGTGCATCCTTTCATATTAAGGTGGGCAATATAGCAGGTCTTCCTGGCCACCTTGGCAATGTGAGTGTCACATGACAGGTTACCATCCACTTGTGTCCCTAGGTCCATGATTACTTCTTCCATACATAATGGATTGCCACCTATGTCATACTTTGTGTGTGCCTTGTTTGGTATTTGTTGGGACATTCATACTCTGAAGTGTCTTCAGGAAGGCTGGCTGGGGTACCTGGGTTTGTGTGTGGGGTCTGTAGCAGGCTTCAAACAGGTACACAGTTTGAGACAGTGTTACTTGCCCGTGGATAGTCCATGCTGCTTCTTGCTGTGGTACCAACCTGGGGGTGTGGTTATTCTTGATAATTACTGGTAGCCACACTCCTATTGTCATGTGTTCCATGTTTTGGAGCTGTAGAGCATGGTATGAGGCATAACCTGGTAGTATTAGGGTGCTCTTCTGGGCCTTGCCCAGGTTTCTGTTACAGAACACATATTACCATTCTCCATGCTGTGGTGGGTTTGGTCTGCATGCACCTTGCAGGTTAGACTTCTGGCATTGGGTAGCATTACGTCCAGGTTATTATCCCTTGTGCTACCTATGTTGGTGGGTTTGTGTTTCCAGACTTACCTATTCCAGGCACAGTGGGGGTGACAGCAGCCTTTGCCAGTATCTACACAGCCAGGTGTGCTGGGTGCGTGCCATCCCTAGCAGGTGGGGCATCATGTCTTGCTCGGCATGTCAGCCCAGGCTGTCAGCCATGTGTTCCCCTTGCTAACAGCAATACCTCAGCCAATTATTGTACTTGATCTTGTTGTCTTCATAGTGTGGCATCATGCTTGGTGAGGGTGAGATGTTAGGTTGGGTCTTCATGTTTGCATATACTAGATGGTGTTACATTGCTTAACACATGGCAATCATGCCTCAGGTGGTGCTGCAGGGCTGCCTCTGTCGGATGCACATACTACACTCCCTGTACATGTTTGAGAGCAGGTTATGTCATGTTAGGCATCCCTGTTACTATATGAGTGAGTCAGAGGGGGTATCATTCCCAGGGTTCCTACTGAGCCAGTGTATGTGCTATGCGTTGCCTCTTTGCCAAGGCCAGGGCATACTGGGCATGCCTCCTTCTGCCTACTGGGGCAGGCTCAGGTTGTTCCTCCTCCGAGTCATGCTCTGCCTGTGATGGCCTTGGCAATGGTGGGGGGCTGTTTGTCCCGGCCCTATGCTGGTCCTGCTGCAGCTGTTTTCGCAGGATCATATTATGTAGCATAGCACATACCATGACAATTTGGGTACATGTAGTTGGTGAGTACTGCAAGGCTCCACCAGATGTGTCCAGGCACTGGAACCGTGACTTGAGCAGCCCAAACACACGCTCTATTACATTACGTGTTTGTGCGTGTGCCTCATTATGGCATTCCTGTTCAGGTGTGTGTGCATTTCTGATGGGTGTCATCAGCCACGGCTCCAGTGCATAACCTGCATCCCCACCTAGGTGACCATGTGGGATGTCCCCATTGGCAAATGTCTGGTACAGCTGTGTCAAATGCCAGATATGGGAATCATGGTAGCTCCCAGGGCAGCCAGCACACACATTCATTATTATGCCCTGGGCATCACACATGACCTGGCAGTTGATGGAGGGGAAGCCCTTGCGGTTAATGTAGGCCCTAGCCCGCTCACCGGCTGGTGCTTTGATGCATATGTGCGTGCAGTCTATTGCACCCACTACCTCAGGGTATTCCGCTATTTGCTGGAAGAGATGCATATTGCTGGCCAATACCTCACGGGCATTGGGGAAATATACATGATCACCGACATGTGCTGACATGGCATCCAGGAACTGGTGCAGTACCCTGGAGGCTGATGCCTGTGATATCCCCATCATATCACCAGTTGGTCTCTGGAAGGTACCTGTTGCTAGTATTCTTAGGCCAACACATACCTTGGTTTCCACTGGGATGGGTTCCCCTCTGTTGGTTCTGTGTGTGAGGCGTGGCCTGCACAGCTCAACAATTTGCTGCAGGAGGTCTCTGTCCACTCTATAGCGCTCCACTATCTCCAGCTCATGTAACCCCTGGTAGGTGACCCTGGGCCTGTACACTCTTCTCCATCTCCTCACTGTGGGTTGTCTGGCAGCATTTCCATTGTCACCACCCTCAGCAAGTCTCCTATGTCTCCTTATGACAGCTATGGCAGCCCCTAGCATGTTTGGTCTGAGTGCAGCTTTTTCAGTTTTCACTTCTACTAGCTTACTCCTGTCTTGCAGTGTCTCTTGAGAGAAACATACTGCAATGCTGTTTGCAGTGTTTTAAGTGCTGGGCTGGGCTTGTATTCTGCCTGTGTAATTGCCTGCTTCTAATTGTTTTCACCTGCTACCTCTACAGGTATTCCCTGCTAGTTTCCTACTATTTCTTCTGCTTCCTTTTCCTCTCTGTTTCCTCAGGGGGGAGCAGTGCGCATACCAGTGAAAACACGCTCACAGTGGCTACCACACGTGCACACATGCTTACACGGACTAGAATCTGCTTATTCTGGTTAAAATGCGCGCACACCACCGCAAACAGGTTTACAAATCTTTCAACAGGCTCCTACATGCTCACTCTGCCTTACACGCGTGCACTCTGTCTTACTCACGCCTCGCAGCGTGCACATGTGCGCATGCACGCACAGCAAGAAACTTTGGTGTTGGCCACAGTGTACACCTTCCATTTCTTGACTTTCCCATGCTTATCTGTTGACACTCCTCTTTTTCTGCTGTGTGATTGATATGTTTCACATACCACTTTGTCCAATGAGCTTGATTTCTTTCTGACATTCCCCCCTGTGATGTCACCTATCTCCTACTCTGTTACTCCCCCTTATCTAACTCTTACACTACACGGACTGTGCTCATTTGCTATGTGACAGTGTGATTCACTATCCTACCACTCATTTACATAGGATTGCCTACTAATGCTTAGTTACATGTCTTACACTCAGCTTCCCCCCTTAGCAACCACTAGACGGTGGCCATGTTGTTTTTGGTCTGCTAGTCCCTGCATTGCAAATCCATGCATTACATAAAACCCACATTTGTGGGTTTCAAACCTTCATTTTTCTGTTTTATATAGCGCAGCCCGTTTGCGCGGGGCTGCGCTGCATTTAAACATCGCCGATCTCCGAAAAAAAAAAAAAATTTTCATGTTTGCATTGGGTTACCATGCCAATGGCCACATATTTGGCCATTGGCATGCTGACTGCAACATTTGCACACTTTATTTGGAGCTGTCATGGCTCCGTTGTGTTATTTGCAGTAACGTAATCAGTTGTCAACTGAGTACTTTTCTGCAATTAACACGACTCTTACACGGGCTGGTTTCAGCTTTGTGGATTGCTAATCTATCTCTTTTGCATGCCTTTCGGCTGCAAGTGGGGTGATTAGCATATCCACACCCTGCCTGTGCAAGAGTCATTTTAGCTGTCTCTTACACGGGATTTCGGGATGCTCCTGGATCGCGATGGCTGCATGGAGTCTTACATGACTCTTAGACTCCGTGCAAGCCATCGTGAATCCTGCCCAATGTTTCACCCTCAATAGTGGTTTGCAATTTCATGCTAGGTTACATATGTGTGTGTGTTGGGGGGGGGGGTTTCAACCTGCCATTACAACCAGGGCATACTTACCTACTTTTAAAGAGAAAAAAAAACAAAGGATCATAGGAATTACACAGCAGATAAGTGTAGACACCTCCCAGTATCTATATGCATACTATGTACCTGCTGCTTCCAGAAAGACAAAGCATATTTGGTCAGGAGGGAATTTGCAGATGCCCATCCAAATATCAAGGTTTGACTTCACAGATGCAAGGGAGTCATTCTGTTTAACATGTAAAGGCAATCTGAAGTTCCAACTCCCACATTAACCATGTAGTCATCTATCAATCAGCCAGATTGTCATCCACCTTTCTATGTAAGGGACTGTGTTTATGTTTTTTAGCTAACTTCCAATAACAGCATAAGTGATGCTTCCCAGATCTGTATATATTACCCAGACTGAATGATGACTGCCTACAACATTATTGACTACTTTTCTTAGAAGTTTACTTAATGAAGTAGATATGATCTACCATTAAGAAAAATAAATCAATGAGGGTCTAATTGTAGGATGTTTATATATCATACCTTATAAAGTCAGACATGACACATTCCATGGCTTTGCAATGTATGCTAGTTAGTCGGATGTGTATAGAATTTCCTGCTTTTGTGATATGGCCCCCTTGTGAAGGGGCATCACAGTAACCATTATCCATACTTCAAGGACATATGCTGTCAATAAACTTATGAAACAAGCTGAAGAGCTTGTCTACAAAGGCATGTTTGGTTTGATTTATTACGCATCCAGAAGAATTGTCTGAGTCCTCTGGGATTTGTGGGGAAAGTTATCACTAAATTTATTTACAAGAAGAGCAGCTCTCTTTATCTCAAATTGACTGTCACCATTTTGGATTACTTCAGAACATTGCTGGGTGATATTTATTATTTTTTGACAATTAAAGATTGATACAAACTATCCTTGTCTTAAGATAATAGTTTGCTGAGTTCATATTCATTTTGTTTTGATCTTTCTTGGATTGGTTTTTAGTTATTTGCTGTTCTTTGTGTCAGTCTTTAATGTTGGTAGAAGTAGATTTGTTTTTGGACTTCTTTTTCTTTTATTACAGAGCTTGTTTACACTGCTGGAGCAACAAGGTTTTTTTTTTAACTTTCCCAGTTATATATTTAGTTATAGTTAGGAATTATATATATACAGACTTCTGCATGTTGAAGCAGAACTCATTTGGATAATTAGCAGCTGAAGCTACACTGGAAGTGGAGTTATCACAAATACATTTCAAAACCTCATCATAGAGTTATAGCACGTCTACCTGCCTGAAGTCCTTAAATATAGAATTATACACTGTGGGTTTTTTTGAGATTTTTTAAAGCCAAGATCCCAATATTATGAAAAGATTTGTACAGAGGTGGAAACTCTATATGGGTGCTACCTGTTGGGGTTATGTGAGGAAGACCTAGGGCAAAAATGTTCCTGTTCATAGTGGGATGGCTATTTATTTGTTCTATTGAATTTCCATTTATTAAGTAAATGAATCTTGGGAAATAGCCAACTTTTGAGTTATAGCTGCACCATTTTTTTATTAATGGAAAGCTGAAATTGCTATCATAAAGGTATTTTCATAACTGGTAGTTTTGCAAGCACCTTTAAGAATTGCTTGCAATCCTCTGGGGACATGGATGGTGACATGTAGCATGCCATAAAGAGATATTTTTTAGTGTGAGATGAATTTCTTTAAGTTTAGTTGATGGGTTTCAGATAATCTTCCAGGAAGTGATATGGTTTTTGACAAAAAAGATACCCCTACAGTTCTCCACTGGTTTGAACAGATTTAATTTTTTTTTTGATTTCTCCAAGTCTTTTGGGTTTCTAATATATATGATTAATCTTCAAACAATTAGTATTGCTTCAATCTTTGATATTAGTTGGAAGTTATCTTCACAGCACCTGCAATATGCCCAGTATTGACTCCTTCTGCAACTCATATGGAGTTACATGTGAGAGTAACATATCTAAGTATAATTGTAAATTATTTTTTGTAAGACCCATTGCTTCTACTACCATTAGAAATGTCTATGTACCTACTCTTCTTCCATATTGTCCTTATTTCTGCCTGCCAATCCTGATATTTTATGCCTTTCTGTCTGTCTGTATTTAATACACAGTAATCATTGGGTGTAACAATTTTAATAATAAATGCTACTTCTGTCTTCTTTTCATAGACTGCTATATCTGGTTTTCTCACATCTCTTTTTTTGAACTGTTGGTAATGGGTGATCCCACCTGATATAAATGTCATCATTTTCCATAATGCTTTGTGGCTCATGTTTCCAAATGCTTTTCAGCTACTTGGATATTATAATGTTTGCACAATCCCCATTTCAAACTTCTCGCCACATTACTATGCCTTTCAGTATACAGTCCTTCTGTCATTAGTATATCACAACCAGTAATAAGATGTGTGACTGTTTCCAATTTTGTTTTACAAAACCTACATTTGTATGTTTCTCCTAGATGTTCAATGGACTTTGTAAACCAATGTGTATGTAGTCCATTATCTTGGGCTGCCAATATTAACCTTTCTTCTTTTGGTTTAAGTTCACCTGTCCTTAACCATTCCTGCATTAGATCCTGATAAACATGAGGTTGTTCCAAGAGTTGTCTATACTTGCAAATATATTTAAGCATTTTCCACATTTCATGCCTTCTTATCTGACCTTTCACCTTATATTCTTTCTTTTGCTTTTTGGCACATTCATTTGCTGCCTACTTCTGTTTTGAATTCCATTCATGCTTGACACCGATATTTTTCTGCTAACCTAATCAAGAAGTCATCTCAGACTTATTATTTTCATGTTTTAAAACTTCCACTATGTTTGGGTCTTGTGAGTTCAGCAGATATGTATGCAGTCCTACGATTGCAGATTTATTCATGTAATCAATTTTGAAGAGGCCCATACCTCCTTCAGAATGGGGAATATATATTATTGGTATACAGTGATTTTTATAAATCATTTGATAAGCATGAAGCATCATTCTTGTTTTCCTGACCAAATGATCCAACACCTTTTGGAGCCAGTCAGTCACTCCAATACTGTAAGTTAGGACAGGAAGAGCAAATTGGTTTATAGCTTGGAATTTTGTTCCTACATGTCAGTGCTGTTTTCAATATACATTTTAGTCTTCTAAAATATTCCTTACTAAATATTGTTTGCATTTGTTCATGTTTTATTGTTGATGCTTCATCAATTCCCAGATATTTATACACTCCCTCTTGCTCAAGTTTGTTTATATTACATTCCTGTCCCAGGCTGATGTTTTCTTGCTAAAGAATATTAGAAGTTTTTATACTTTGTTATTTTCTGGGAGCTAAATTGTAGTCATGACCATATCTGTTAAGTAGACAGCTTAATGGGTTAAGGGCATGACAAAAGAGCAGTGATGATGAAGAGTCACATTGGACTATCCCTCTTTGAAATTTTATCACTGGGAAAATAATTTGCGCTTTATCATGGCTTAACTGCAAAGTGGTTTGCCACTGTTTCATGGTTGTTGTAATGTAATCAGGTAGTATAGGGTGTATCTTACACATTTTTGAGCACTCTTTTATGCTTGAATGTGGGATGCTGTCAAATACTTTTTTATAGTCTACCCATGCCATACTTAGATTCTCCCCTTTTTGCAGTTCTCAAATATGACTTTATTTAATAGCAAAAGATCCTTTGTTCCATATGACATTCTTTTGTTACCCTTTTGTTCTGTTGTCATGATTGAGTTTTCTTCTAAATGACTATAAACTCTGTCAGCATCAATTCCAGTGTATAGTTGATATGTCATCAGAAGATAAGTTACTATTCAATAGTTTTTAGGATAGCTTGTAGGTTTGCTCTTAAGTAGGAGTATTATTTTTCCTGTTGTTAACCAGGTTGTTGTCTGTTTGGGGTGTGCATATAAATAGTTCTTACTCATGGCTAAATCTTCATGCAGAGATGTTAATACATTTAGCCAAAAGTTAGGTGCTGCATCTGACCCTGGGGTTTTCCAATTAGGGGTTTTTCTTAACTTTGTTTCAAACTCTCTGGCCATTACTTCATCCCATTTCATATCCTGTTCATTTCAACTTTTTCTTCATTCTTTTACTTTTCTATCCATTGAGCATCTTTGTTATGCTCCACAGGATCTTCAGAGATATTTCTCCAAAATGTATCTATTTCTTATTTTTTGTTGGTGTCGTTTCAATTGCTTTTGCCTTATTTTCCAGTTCTCTACAAAACCTTTTTGAGTCATCAATAAATTGTTTATTTTGTACTTTTCCTTTATATTTATCTGCGTATCTTCTAAGATTTTCTGCTTGTGCTGATATTTTAGTTTTTATTTGCGATAGCACATGATAGATTCTGATCTCTTCTGATACTGTGCATAGAATTCATCAAGGCTATCTTTGTCAATCTCTTGCCTCTTCTATACTTTTTTAACAGTGACACTTCTTGTCTTAATTGTTATATAGTTTTTTTTTTTTTATTCAATACTTCCATGATGGCATTTTATTTTTTCCCCCTCCTTTCCCTTACTGCCCTGTGATTTTCTGGTAAGACTTTATCTGTTATTAATTTGGCTGCACAGTAATATATTTATTTCTGTTATATTGCATATCTGAATTTCTATGAACAGGCCTAATTACTGTGTTCTTTAGTTTTATCAAATTTCTAACTTTTTGGGTTTTATTGACTTTCTGTAGTTTATTTCTCTCATTGATATTAATATCTCTGTCCACCTCTATTAAATCAGAAAAAAAATATGAAAGAATAGCATTTTGAGCTATTTTAGCTAAGCTAAAACACCAAGCAGTAGTAGTAAGAAATATTTGTAAATTAACTCCAAACATCAATAATTAATAGTAAAAATTCTTGTTACTATCAAAATTCCTTCACTTTTGTGAAGAAACAGCTTGACATTCTTTGTACCAAAACAGGAAATAAATAGCTTCACTTCTTGGTAGCAACACATCTTTATTGGATGAAACTTATATACACTGGCAGATAAGCACTGTGCTTATATAAAGAGACTAGAAATAAATCATGGGTTTAAACATACTTCAAAACCAAAGACAAAAATCAACATTCTTTTTAATTCTATAGAAATATAAACATATGATTGTGACTGATTAAAATTTAAATATCTCTTAGAACAAATATTAGAATATAGGTGCTTTAAATATTCCAGTGTTTATCTTGCTTCCAGCTTCTGTGATATTAAATGGAGTGTTTGCAGCCAGGAAGTTCAGTAAAACTTGAATGAGAGAACTTTAAAAACTGGTATGCTATAAGACTTATAAATGCATCTATGAGGATATAGTAACTGGGCCTATGTGTTTGGTGTTTTGTTATAGATAAAAAAATGAGTACATTTAGGTGTTAACCATCTAAACAACTATGTAGGCTAACCTATCTAAACACATACTACACTATCTGTTGTCTGTGTGATTGGATAGAGAAACTTTATGCAGGAAATCAGGAGGTAAAATCTGACTGGGTGAAAAATTGAAATGGTCTGCTATGGGTCTTATAACAAACATCAGTGAGGACTTTGTAATTTGGGTTATGTGTGAATGGTACTTTTTATATAGAAACTAAATGTTGTTCTTGTTGGTGTAGAGCAGATTATCAGTTAAATAATAGTATTTTTTTTAAATATATAGGAGAATTTAAATAATAAGAAAGTATCCTCCCTTAAACTGTCTCTGTATGTTAAAAAATAATGAATATAGCTTGTCTGCAGTGCTTTCGATCACTCTTCTTCAGATCTGCCTCTCAGGTATAACCTATTAATTCAAAATAAAACCTTTTATGCATAGATGTGCAATAAATAATAACCAGTTAATAATAAATAATTGTATAAATCTCCACCAAAGTCAAATTAAAGCAGGAGAGTTCAGCTGTCAATAATAAGGAAACAGAAGACAAGCTTTGGATGAAACCACTTGTAGTATATAGTAGAGGTAGAAATATTAAGAATATATTCGAAGGACAGTCTAATATGGAGAGGGGACACAAATCATTAATGTTTAAATGTGGAGCTTGTAGATGTAAGTTCATCAATGATGTAACTTATGTTCTTGTTAATGGTTATGATTGTACCCTTACCTGCCCTGGTAGTTGCAGCTGCAATACGAATATAGTGGTATATCTGGCAACTTGCACAGTATGTCCTGGGTTTTATGTAGGAAAAACTACACAGAGGATTCGAGATAGGATAGCAGAACACTTAAGGGACATCAAAAATAAAAATACACACAACTGCTCTGTTCATGCACAGCAATAAATGTACTAATTTTAAAAGATTTATATTTTTCATTATTGATAGAGTATACCCCAAGGAGAGAGGGGGTAATGAAAAATTAGAAGTGGAAGCAAAAGGAACTAAATAGCAGTTAAGATTAAATGTCATGTGTGCACCGGGTTTAAATGACAACATTTCTATATCAACCATTTTAAGGCAAAAGGCAAATGTTATAGGATGGTTTACTATTGCAGTTTTAACCATTGGAATATTAAAAGTGCCTATATTCTAATATATATTCTAAGAGATATTTAAGTTTTAACTAATCTCAATTATACGTTTATGTTGCTATAGAATTAAATAGAATGTTGATTTTTTTCTTTGTTTTAGAAATATGTCTAAACACAAGATTTATTAAGGTACTTACGTATTATCACAACCACATTTTGCAGAGCCGTAATTTGCAATGTCATCACCAAGTACCACGCTTTCCTTTTCCCCCTGAAAACTCAAGTATTCAAGAAGAAAAAAAAAGGTAAGAAAGTAAGAAAATTTGTTTAACTGCAGAATGCTTACAAAGCAAAGAAACCAGCAGGCAACGGCATTTCAGAGCAGCCGTAATTAGTGATGTCTTCGGAACAAGTGAACATTTGCCATAACACAAATATAATGAAGGCTAGCTTGTTTTAAAAAGAAACAGTTATCATTCCCAGGGTGAGTGTAATACATAAGTACCAGATCATCAGGTACCAAGTTTTCTTTTTTCCCCTGAAAACCCAAGTGTTGAAAAAGAAATTAAAATGTAATGCACTAAGAAAACATGTTCGGGTGCATAATGCATTCAAAAGCTGTAACCCAGCATGTCTCTCATCCCAGAAAAGTATAAAACAATTGCTTGTGTCGCAGCAGGCAGGATTTCTGTTTAGCCCAAAAAATAACTGCCTGCACTCACCCTGGGAATGGGAACTGTCTCTTTTTAAAATGGGCTATCCTTCATAACATTTGTGTCACTGCAAACGTTCACTTGTTGCAAGTACGTGTATAATGGCAGTCTTCATGAAATAGTTGGAAGCAGTAAAGGTTGACAACTGTAATTTTGCATACTTGTAAGTTTACGGCATCCAACTGACCAAGGAGGCAACAGTACACACCCACTTTGCCCACCACAGTTAATAGATTACATTTCTTTAGTTGTGCAGCCTAAGTTGACTTTAGCAGCTGAGCAGCACAGTTCTGAATAAGGTGTACAAGTACAGTCTCTGGCAATGGTCCAACTGAAGCATTTGACATACATTGCAAGGGACCATCCATATGAAAACCAAAAAAAAAAAAAAAAAAAAAAAAAAAAAGAGAGAAATATCTGCACTTACGTATTACCGCATAATCTTTCCAACCAAGAGCATATGCCTTTATAACAAAATGAAACAAATGACCATGACATAAAGAACGCTTACAGGTTTGGAATGTGGTTGCGATAATACGTAAGTACCTTTATTTCTAGTTTCTTTCCATAAGCACAGCACTTATCTGACTATTTATATAAGTTTCAAGATTTGTTGTTGCTACATAGAAGTGAGGCTATTTTTAATCGCAACAAGATTTATTGCTTTGGTACAAAGAATGTAAAGCTGTTTTTATTCACAATAGTAAAGAAATTTTGATCACAACAAGATTTTTTTTTTTTTTGCTATTTATTACTACTGTTCAGAATGTAATTTACAAATATTTCTTACTGCTACTGCTTAGTGTTTTAGCTTAGCTCGAATAGCTCAAATGGCTATTCTTTCATATTTTTTCTAGTTGTTTTGACCTGAATAGTTGGACTCTGTCCACTATCTGATGGCTTAAGCTAACTAAATTTCAGGGTGCTCACAAGGCTTCATTTTCTAGTCCTGGCACCAGTGAGCCTACAAGGATTGGACACCTTTTTATTTTTATTTTTAACCTCCTTCTATCCATGATATATGCTATATAAAATACTGTTTACATATCTGTGTTGTCTTGGTGAGGCTTTGTAAAAAAAAGGAAAAAAAAACAAAAAAAAAACAAGGTCCACCTCATGAAAGTACTCAACGAGACTTGAGGATGAATTCAGTTCCAGCAATACAGCTCTCCTTTGCTTGCTGATTTATCATTTCTCCATTCAGACCCCTATCATCCAGTGCTCAGTAGGTGCTACAAATAAACTATATCAGGTTGTAAGGCAAATACAGACAGATAAAGAAGATAGACACCCTTCATACGGCATGCCAGAACAACCTGCTCACTAATCCACAGGACAACAAAGACATGTGGAAGGAATATTTCCAGCAGCTTCTGAATGAAGAAAACCCCATAAAACCTGTACTGCCCCAGAAACAGCCTACAATGATAGAAGAAGAGGAGCCCACCCTAGAAGAAAAAAGGATAGCACTAAGGAAAATTAAGTCAGGGAAAGCAGCAGGCTTTGATGAGGTCACAGCAGATATGATAAAGATGCTGGGTGAGATAGGGGAGAAATAGCTGCTCAGGGTACTCATAGCAGTGTGGAGAGAAAGGTGTATCCCATCATACTGTAGAATCAGAATACTTGTGCGAACTACAAGAACATATGGGACTTCCACAACTGTTGGCAGTACAGAGGAATGAACCTCGTATGGCATTGCATGAAAGTTCTGGAGAAGGTGATTGGTAAATAGAAACCCAGAATAGTAGATAGTAAGATGGGAAATGAGAAGTTTGGATTCAGATCAGGATGCTGCACAACTGACCTGGTGCAGCATATAGTTAAAAAAAGCTAGAGATAAGGAAAGTGTCCAACTGGGCATTGCTAGACTTGGAGCTTGGAGAAAGCATGTGACAAGGTTCCAAGAAAGCTGATATGGGCAGTCCTGCTGTGGTTCAAAGTCTCAGAAACATTGATAGAATTAGTGCAGGCTATGTTCAAGGACCCAATGATTTAAGTCTGAACAGTGTTTGGCCTCACAGAGGGGTTCCGAGTGGTAGTGGGTGTAAACCAGGGTTCAACTCTGAGCCCACTGCTGCTCATAATGGTGATGGACTACATGAGCAAACAGGTTGGAGGGGACAGATTAACAAAGTTACAGTATGCAGATGATGTGGCATTACAGGCAGACTCGGCGCAAGAACTTCAGCAAAGGATCGTGGAATGGAATGCAATACTGAAGGCACATGGGATGAAACTAAGCACAGATAAGACAGTGGTAATGGCAGCAGATTGGGGAAATCAGGAGAAGCTGATAAGTGAGACAGAAGGGAAGATAAAGAAACAGGTATATAGCTTCAAATATCTGGGAAGGGTGGTTGAGGAGAAGGGAAGTCTGAATGAAGAGTTCAAAGCTAGAATCAGAGCAGCTGCAGCCAACTGACACAGAATCTCTGGTGTAGTCTATGACAGAAGAATGCCAAAGAAGCTGAAAAGTAAGGTGTACAAGACAGTGGTGCAACCAGTACTACTGTATGGTATGGAAACCTAGGCAGTAAAGGCAGAGCAGACGAGGAAGCGAGAAGTGATGGAAATGAAGTGCCTGAGACGGGTGGTAGGATGCACACTGTGGGATAGACAAAGAAATGAGGACATAAGAGCAGAAGCCAAAGTAGCTACAGTTGCAGAAAAGATCAATGAGAACAGATTACAGTGGTTCAGACACATGCAGAAAATCAGAAGACAATCTGGTGAAAAAGATTTGGAACAGACTGGAAGAAGGTAAGAGGAAACGAGGGTGTCCAGCAAAGAGGTGGATGGATTGTGTGAAAGAAGAACTGTGACAGTCAGGCATCAGTGTTGATGAAGGCAGGAGTGTGGCACTGAATCAAGAGAGAGGGTGACAGTTTATACAATACTCCACCCCATGAAATAAATCAGAAAAGGGTGGGGGGGCTGATGATGATGATGATGATCATCATCATCATCATCCAGTAAGGATAGAGTGCTGGCCTTACACTGAAGCCATCTATGAGTAATATTACAATGCAAACATGGATATTTGCAAGTTGAAGTAGAACTCCCAAGATCAGGCAATTTATTATTTAAACTTGTGACACTAAAAAAGCTACTTTGTAATTTGTTAAACTTCTTTTTATTATGCTGGGAAGTTGGTAGGACTTTGCTTAAAAAAGGCAGCAGTAAGGCTGGAAGGGATTTTAGATACTAAGAGGAAGCCATGGTTTGACAGGTGCATGCCAGTCTTTGTGAAACAAGTTACTTTGTCTACCATCTCATCCCATGCCAACACATGCTGATTCCACCCACCCCATTAAAATGACAGCAACTGCTTAGTCAATTATCAAAGGCAATTTTTCCTTTGTATTTAGGGATCTTTTTGGAGATGGTAGGATTCCACTTAGTCTTTCCAGAATTTGACAAAATGATCCAATATCTGACTGCATCTCTCTCTCCTTCTATGTCTCTTAGGGCATCCACATGGGCTACCATTAAATCATATTAATTTTGCCTGGTGTGAGGCAATAACAAATTTATGTAACACTGGAGATCATGGCTCCAGATGGACAACTACCACTTTTCTTTTTTGGTCATGTAATTATTGAGTCTGAGTGTCTGACAATAGAATCACTAATTATCAGGATATTTCAATGTGAGATGTCAGAGTTGGGTGCTCTGGAAGGTTTCTAATCCCCATTTGGTGAAACTTTGGCATGCATGAAAATAGTGATGTGTTATTATGTTTTTGCTGTGACTTTACTATCCTGATTCTTGGAATTCCTGGAAGCTTGAAGTGTAATTTCTTTAACTGCCTCAGCATATGTTGATTCAGTGTGCTCATACCTGCCTCAAACGTTCAGTAGCCACTTAAAAGAATAAGAAAATGATCAGATGTTCCTAATGATACCATAAAGGTTACTAAAATTCCAATTTCTCATGACTACTTCAGCACTGAAGAACAGAGTCCTCCTGACTTTAACTCAGATGGCCTGAGTTCATCTAGCAGCTCAGCCAGTGGAACAGCCAGGCATGATAGGGTTAAGGTGAGAATCTCATGACAGTTCATCCATCCTGGGGAGAGGGGAATTTGTGGCCCCAGTTTACAAGTTGTACTGAGGTCCTCAGATCTATGGAATAACCCTTCTCTGTTTTTTTAAGTTAAAAGTTAAGGATGAATTGCCCAGGATGATCAGTGCATATTGTAACATTAATACCCTCAAAAAGTCACATGGCTAGACATATTAAGAAAGGTCGTCAGATTATGTTGATTTTATTTTATTTATCTTTGTTAACTGGGTACATGACCTGATCAAGAAATCCCTTTCAGCCCAGGTGTGGCTTACATGGGCAAAGTCAATTACAAATCCATGTAGGAGTACAGCAAAACTATACAAACATTAGGAAAGTTGTCAAACACTGTATGTACAAAATGATAGATAAATATAAAAATTGCATGCCCAAACTATTGAAAATATCTATATCTAAAAATGTGTAGAAATACAGCATACATTGTAACACAGTATATAGAGAATTTTGCAAAATTATATGCCTTAAGATAGACTCTAAAGGAAGTTAAATCTAATGGAAAGGAAAATTGCATCACCCCTCTTGAATAAGTCAAGCAAAGCATCCCCTCGTCAGTTTTAAATGGAACCACAATTTGATTGGAGCCATTAGAACCGGTGACTCCTTGGCATTAACACTATATCATCTGCATTATTTTTTCTCTTTGAATGATTAGTCTCTGTGGGTTTTCATGAAAGTCAGTAATTGGTCTGTCTTCCTAATATTCTCAGGAATATAATTCCAGACAGTTGCTACTATTTTGGAGGAGGCCATTTCACACATAACAACTTTGAATGGAAGCATGTATAAATGAATACTTATTGTTTCTGAGTCTATAGGGTTGGTTTCAGATTTGCAGTCTACAATGGAGTGGTGAACAGTAGCCTTCATATAATATTTTGTAGAGAAATTTGTTGCTCAGTAGGGTAGCTCTTGCTGTAACAGGTACCCATTTTAGTTTATAGTAGAACAGTTATGCTCTCTGCTGATGGGTTGGTTTATGAATCTAAGAATTATATTGTAAGCCATTTTCATGACAGCAGTGTGCTGGGCAGAGACAGCTACAGCTAAAGGAGGTAATATTCTCATCTTGGTAGGAGTACTTTTTAAATACATAATTTTAATTGATCTTCCAGCTACAATGCTAACAAACAACACAAAAAATATGAACACAATTATTAACCCGTTCCCCTATCTTCCCTTCTATCTCAGTTCTCAGCTTCTTCTCATTTTCCCAATTTTCTTGCCATTACCACTGTCTTAGCTGTATTTATTTTCCTCCCATGGGTCTTCAGTTTTGCAGTCGTTTCTCTATCATTTGATGAAGACCTTGCTCAGGCTTTTGCCTGTAATGTCACATTGTCTAATACAGTGACTTTTTTGATCTGTCTCCTTTGACCTGTTTGCTGATGTAGTCCATCACCAGTATGAAAAGCAGTGAGCTCAGAGCTGAACCATGATGTACGCCCACTGCCATTGGGAAACCCTCTGTGAGACCAAACACTGTTCCTGCTTGAGTCACTGGGTCCTTGTACATAGACTGCACTACTTCCACCAGTGTTTCTGGGACTTCTAACTACCAAAGTACTGCACAAATCAGCTTTCTTGGGGCCTTGTCCTATGTTTTCTCCAAGTCTAGGAGTGTCCAGTTGGACTCTTTCCTCATATCTAGCTTCTTCTCAACTATCTGTCTCATTGCAAACATCTGGTCAGTTGTGCTGGATCCTGATCTGAATCTGAACTGCTCATCTCCCATCTCAATTCCTACTACTCTGCATTTCCATTTATCAGTCACCCTCTCCAGAACTCTTATGCAGTGTAATAGGAGTTTGTTACCTCTGCACTGCCCACAGTTGTGGATGTCCCCTTTCTTCTTGTACACTGGCATGAGTATGCCTATTCACCAGTCATATGGGATATGCCTTTCCCTCCACACTGCTATGAGTACCCTCATAAGTCATCTTTCCCCTAACTCATCTAGCATCTTGATCATATCTGCTGTGACCTCATCTGAGCCTGCTGCTTTCCCTGACTTCATTTTCTTTAGTGTTATGCTTATTTTTTCTAGGGTCGGCTCCTCTTCTTCTCTCATCATAGGCTGTGCCCGGGGGCAGTACAGCTTCTGTGGGGTTTTCTTTATGTAAAAGCCGCTGGAAGTACTCCTTCTGTCTGCCTTTGATGCCTTGTGGACTGAGTAGGCTGTTGCTGGCATGCCTTGTGAAGGGTGTCTGACTATCATCTTTATCTTTCTGTCTTTGCCTCATAACATTATATAGTTTCTTTGTTCCACCTACTGAGTTACTTTCCAGAAATTGGTAGAGTACTTCTAATGCCCTATTCTTTGCTATTGCAACTTCTTTATGAGCATCTTTGTTATCCAAACAATAGTCCTTCCTAGCCTGTTCTGTCTTTTCTATGTCCTATTTTTTCCTGTACTCCTTTTTTCTTTTGATGACTTCCTGGATTTCTGCATTCTATCACCATCTTTCCATGTGTATCTTATTTCTATACCTGGCTTGGCAACATATCTGTTATATAGTCCTCACACCTGTTGTTTTGAGGCACTGACATTCTTCTTCAAATCCACATATTTCCTCCTCTTATTGGGGTGCTAGAGCCCTGACTCATTCCATGAACTACTGTAGTTTATACTGTGGGCTGACTGTTTCACTGGGAATGACTTTGCAATCACTGAATCTACCCCAATGCCCTTCCCTTACTAGGAAGAAGTCTACCTGAGTTGCATGCTGGCCAGTCTTGTACATAATATTGTGACTGTCACTATTTCTGAACCATGTGTTGGCTACTATGAAGTCATTTGCCAGATAGAAGTCTAGAATGGCCTCTCATTCTTTATTCCTATTGCCCCACCAATGTGGACCCAGACATTCCTTATACCCTAGTCTGTCTGTCTCGATATGTGCATTCAAGTCACCCATTATCAACACTAATTCATGTTGTCCCTCTTTATCTAGTAGGTCCTGCAATTGCTATATGAATGCACTCTTTTCCTCGCTATCACAACCCTGCTGTGGGGCATACACTGAGATTATGAATACTAACCAATCATTACACTGGAGTCTAATTGCCATGAGACTGTCACTATCACTAATTCGGATGACATCCCTCACTGCCTTCTGAAGTCTCTCTCTCACCACAATTCAGACACCATTTCTAGCTTGTCCTCCTCCTGAGTAGTAACTTTGAACCCCAAGCCAAATTGCTTTTATTTGCATTATAATAAAGGAACTAGCCAGTCATACTGCTAGCTCTTTGTGCATGAAACAGGCAGAGAAAACTACTTCAGAGGAACCATATTATTTGTCACTGGCCAGATAGTTGATGCCCAGGATGTAAAATCAGGAAAATCTCCTTCATACTGCCAGGGTGGAGAAAAGTGAGAGGGTGAGTGTTGCAATTTCCTCCCTTTATCCATCTTCTCCTCTGAGGCTTCTCTGGTTATCACAGTTACACTTCCTTGAGCATTGTGACTCAGTACACAAGATGACAAGGATAAATGACTGTTTAGTGAGATTTCCTCCTTCATGGTTCTACAAACATGGAGTTGTTATACACCATTTTGGGATTTGGAGGGCTTATCTCCACACAATTTGTCTGTAGGGGTCTTGAATCTGAAAAATATCATTACGTTTTCATCTTTGTGTGTATTGGACATTAGTTTTTGGCATTACAAATGAGGGGAAGAAGTTGCACTAATGTTACCTGACCATTGAGATGTTATGTAAACTAATAGCTGTAAATGCTAAGATGATTATAGACAGCCACAGAAAGAAATTGTCAAATTCTGTGTTTAAAATTCAAATTACTTGATCTTTTATTGAAGAGGTATGATCAGCATTAATTACATGCTTTTCCCTCAACCAGGCACTAAAATGCAAATGTTATATAAATTATGTTCATCCTACTTCCATATAAAATCAGTGTTGTTCAGTACAATAATTTTTGTAATGAAATTAAAGAAATAATAAAGATAAATCAGAGTATTTTTAAAGTGAATTTGGATCTTATTAAGAGACTGGGGCCTGAGCCTACTTTTATATTCAAGACTGCTCCTAATCTTAAAAAGTTAATGGAAAATAAATGAAATGATTCTTCAACAACATATTTGAGCACCACATGTTGTGCATGCTGTAAGTAATGTATATATATTACCAATGACCAAACTGTGGTACTTGACAACATAAAAAAAAAAACAGTGATCTTCTAGAAAACAAATTGCACCACTCAAAAAGTGATTTATTTGGCTAGGTGCACAGCATTTTATGTCGGTAAAACAGAGCGTGCTTTTAAAATACATGTTTATGAGCATATTTATGATATTGCTGACAAAAAAAGAAAAGAGTGCTCTGTATTAACACTCTGCAATTTTCAATTCCTTCAGGAAATTTACTTTTGGTATTTTGGAACATATTATCCTAGATCCAATTGGATGTGATTGGGAAAACTGGTTAGGAATCCATGAACTGATCTGGCAGCTTAGGGTAGGAGCTACTTTTCAACCAGGGTTGAATGAACATACTTCTGTTGCACCTGTTTTGCACACAAAGGCCAACAAATTATAAACAATTCTTCTTCTTCTTTTTTTTTTTTTGCAATAGGCTTTTAGATAATATGTGATATATTCATATTTAACAATACATTTTATAACATTTTAGTTAAATTTGTCCATAGACAAAGAACAAGGGCTAAGAGCAAGACATTTTATGAAAGAGATATCTTTAGCTTTAAGTAGAACAGAATGGCACTTTTTAACATTCATTTATTCACATACTAATTAACCAATGGAATTATTGTAAATTGCTATATAAGTATGCTTTTTAAAGTGTTTTTATTCTGATGAGGTCTCCTTAGTAGGAAGAAAGTGCTCAATAAATAATTATTTTTGCATTTAATCAATATCGGACCCTGCTTAGCATTATTATTTACTTGGTTCTCAGTGCTGTAAATAACCAAAGCTCAGTCACTCCATGACCACTGTCATGACTGGGCACAGCAACTATTGGCTTGTTGTTAAGAACCTGCAGCTGTGCAGCTTAGCAAGTTGCAGGAGAATACACTTCAGCCTAGCAATGCAGGCCTTCAGTCCACCAATGCTATCACCAGTCCTTCCATGTATTGCCAAGAGTAGTCAAACCAGCCCATTCCCCATGACCAACAGACCACCAGAAGGCACTGGGTAACCCTAGAGAGAAGCTAGCATGGAGAAAGCTGGGATAACAGTATGATATGATAAGGTGGCAAGGGGATGTTGTTTTGGCTGCTGCCTTTCACACAACCACTACTGCAGCAGACACAATCAAAAATATGAACATAAATGGAGAGAAACTTAACATGCAAAAATAAAATATAAAAAGGACAGCAAAAGGGAGAAACACCAGTGCAAAGAAAGTTATCACTACTGCATACTATACTGCTTGGCAGAACAGTCCTTTGAAGAGGAAAATGCTCTTAATTATGCAACGGCAAATAAATTACAATAAAACTGTCAGAAAAAATGGGTGTTTAGCAGAAAGTGTGCCAAAATGATCAGGATTAAATGCCACTTGACAAATCCCCATATGTATGGCATGTGAGCAGTGCATGATTTGCAAAGACTCACAACAGGTGCTATGGAAGTTGACCTGAACTAACTGAAAAAAACAGAAGTGTAGTGCCCAACAAAAGAAGCCACCTCCAGCTGGTGGAGTGGCCAATATGGCACCTTGTTGACAAGCCATGGGAACAAAAGAAAGGAAAAGGAAATGTTAGACATGAGCCACAGATACCTGGTGGCAGTAATATACTGTGAAATAGGACATCTATCAGTAAACATCAACCAGTAACCTGTCCTATGCATGTGCAACATATACCAGGTTAACTAGCACTGGCAGAGAAAATTCCATGAACAGTTAAAGAATAATGCTGGGCATGCAGACCAAGTTGGCAGGTATGAATGGCAGGAATAATGCTATGGATATAGTGATATAGGATGGCAATCACTAAGATATGCATTAGCGTATGGTAGCCAAGAAGGTGGTAGAAAACCCACTGCCAGGCCAGTCACCATCATCATCATGAAACCTGTGGTAGTCCCTGGTTCTCGAATGGATGATGATACATCAAGTCATCCACTGACAAGATGTGTGTTAACAGTGACATATAACTAAAGTTGTGGGAATGAAAAAATACAATAAAGTAAGAATTTCCATATGCAGCTACATCATCATTGGTATATACCTACCCCTATTCCTGAACAGTCTTGTTATGTGACTCTGACAGAATGGTAGTCATTTACTTCAAAGCTGTAGCTGACCCATTTTGTTCTCAGTGCCATCCCTGAAGTACTGAAGTACTGCCCCAGCCTTTAGTAAAGAGATGTTAAAAAAAAAGACTTTGATTGGTCCTGTAAAGAAAAAAAAAAGAAAAAGAAAAAAACAGAACTGAACTGCCTCTCTGTACTGCCATTTTGGTACACTCCCTAAAATTTTGTACCCTGGGCAGTCATCTCCTTCAACCCACCCCACTGCTCTACTTCTCTAGGAATTGAAAAGCAAAAACAGGCATAGATGCTCATGACTCATGTCCACCATATGACTGAGCATTTACTCCAAAACAATGCCATGTATCTCCTCTTTCCATTGGCTAAGAAGGTTACAGATACATATATACATACAAATGTTTCAAGCACGGGCATTAAAGCCCTTCTATCTTGCCAATATGCCAAAACACTTGTTCCCATAATAAATGTCCAGGCTGTTCTTAAAAAAATCTAAAATAGTACTTGCTTTAATGTAATTTGGTAGTCTGTTCCAAGCATCAGCTACTCTGTCAGACAACCAATTAGTACACTTCTCATTCCTATAGAATCTTCTACATAGGTTATCTGATGATTCTCTAGTACTTTGTGATAACCCCAAACATTCCCAGAGGTAGTTGTCCCTAAATGCCTTATATACCTGAATAAGATCTCTTCTTAAATATCTGTAAGAGACACTGTACAAGTTCAGATATTTTAGTCTTTCATAATAACTTAGATTTTTATATCCATGGATGTCCTTAGTATATTTCCACTGTACTCTTTCCAGTTTATTCATGCCTGTTTTCCTATAGAGTTTTCATATTGTTATTCCATACTAAAGTTTGGGTCTAATGTAACTAACAAACAATGACTTCATTATGTTTGATTTCCTAGACTTTATAAATCTTTTTATACAACCTATAGTTCTATAACTATCATTAGCCAATTGGTTGATATGATTAGAAAAACTCATAGCTGAATCTACCCATATACCCAGGTCCTTAAATGAGTCTACAGTTTCAATCACTGTGTGCTGTATTAAATATTCACCTTTCAGTTTATGTCTCCCAAATCTCATATGCTTAGTTTTTGATGTATTTATCAGCATATTATTCTCTTGTGCCCACATGATCAATTTAGTCAAATAATTTTGCAGACATGCCTTATCTGTAACACTTGTAATCAGTTTACCCAGTTTCAGGTCATCAGCATATAGACTGTAGAACACCTCAGATGAAAAAGTAAGGTCTGAAAGATACACTCTAAACAAGTAAGGGCCTAGTACAGAGCCCTGTGGGACACCTTGACTGTAACCAAGGATTTCACCTGTCCAGTTGGTGTGTGATACTTGCCATGTCCTATTTGTAAGCCATGCAGCTATCCATCTTATCAACAGTACATCAATACCTAGTTGTACTAATTTATTGATTGATAGGGCAATCAGAGTGTAGCCTTATAAATATAAATATAGATTTTAGATGTATTTGCATTACTGTTGGATTTGGTTCATATGACGTTTTTTATTTTGACACACTACTACATTGTACTACGTTAGTAGAGTGTCTTAATGTATTTATACTTTCCGTCTTATACACTCCATCTGATTGTATATAATCCCTGACATGATATGAGCATATTAGTAAGTGCAAGAAACTCCAATTGACAGGATATGTTTGGATTTTCATAAATACATCATGAATAGAATAATAATAATGAAGAAAAGTCCTAGTTCAGAATTTAGAGATATAACATCTAGTAAATAACATTTACGTTTTCTATAATGGAGCTGTTAAAATTATTGTCCAAAATAGTGAGTTTATGCACCATAACTAGGCTGTTTTGTGGACCCTTGACATTTGAGATAGTGGGACCTTATTGGCATTTGAGATAGTTGCACCTGATTGATACACCCTCTTTTTTATCTATCTGATGTCCATCTGAATTTAGCAGGCTAGATACATAGCATATACTTCAGTTGATAGAGGAGAGTGAGACACAGCGATTATAGTCAGTCAGGCTGTGTTATTATAGGATATATTCTCTATCACGACAGCGGCTAAACATCATTAGCTGCCGGATGTGTTGAGATTGAGCCTTGGAGCATTAACCAGAGTATTTTTTACTTTCTAGTAGCTTACATGGTGTGAGGCCAACATCAATATCGGTTAGATTGTTAAATACCGTGTAGGATAAACATTGTTGCCTCTTCAATATTTCCAAGGTTCATACTTGACTATATAGCACTCCCCAAGAACAGAGAGTTATGTCCATTATATTTTGGGCTTAGATGTTGGACTTAGGATAGAAATAGATATATATAAAATACACACATATACACGACCGTGTACAGTAGACAAGATGCAAGCTTGATTTTTTTATTATGAATTTTTTATTATGAAGTTTTCATATTCAATATAGGTACATTTTTAATGAATAATATTTCATGTTTATGTTCATACAGTGTTCCGTGGTATAGATACATCAGCTACTTGTAGACATTTTCTAACATGCAGATATTTGGTAGGTTATAACCACATATTTTTAGAAGTATTCTGCGTATTGTTGATTGATTGGAAGTCAAGCAACAAGTTTCTCAACAATATAGAAGTTAAGGGCGGAGTTGCAGCTTGACCAATACTATGTAGCAGTTTGATGTTATACATTTTTGATCTATTAATTAATCGTTTTATTTTATTTGTTAGTATTTTATTGTTATATTAATGATATTTTATCGTGTTGCATTTTATTGTATTTCTTTGCACTTCATCTTGGGTTTACATATGACACAGTGAGGTTCATTTTGATATGGCATTTATATATATATATATATAAAAAATTGTTCAGTGAATCAGAAAAATCTTTCAGCGAGCTGCCTCGCAAATGATATGAACCAGCGCTTGGATTGCGCACAACACCCATGATGATACAGTCCTAGTATTTAATGGGATGTCTGCATACAGTTTGTTGTTGTCTTGCTTGATGTGGAGCTAAAAAGCAAGCAGATCTACTAGTTGCACTAGAATGTGTTCCATCTACCGATTAGTAGTAGGTTTAAACATGTATTCCCATGGTGAAAATTGTTTTTATTCAAGTTTTATTCAAGTTTTTTCAACTTGTTTAGTTCCAATGTTTATGAATTATAGCATTATGCTAATGTTTCTAACCAGTGATGCTATGTGGTGATTTGTTATATTATATAATCTGCACGGATGAGCTGAGAGATTGTGTCCTGAATCACTATATTCAATAAGGCTGAACAGTTGGTTTGCTTGCCTTAGCAAGAAGTAATCGCAGCAATGCAGTTGTTTTAACTTAACTCATTTTGGTTTTAATTGGTCTATTTGCATAATAAATAGCTTAATGATGTGATTAGCTGCTGAATGCTTTAGATATAAAAATGTTTGAGAAGTTCATGGTATTGTATCTGAAGAAGCTTGCTAGCAGCAAGCGAAAGCGCTTATCCATTTTTATTCATTCACTGGAATAAAGATTTTTGCTGAAGAAGGTGTCTCGTGGTGTATCCTGACTAGTTACTTTATCGTATTTCCTAGACTTTATAAATCTTTTTATACAACCTATAGTTCTATAACTATCATTAGCCAATTGGTTGATATGATTAGAAAAACTCATAGCTGAATCTACCCATATACCCAGGTCCTTAAATGAGTCTACAGTTTCAATCACTGTGTGCTGTATTAAATATTCACCTTTCAGTTTATGTCTCCCAAATCACATATGCTTAGTTTTTGATGTATTTATCAGCATATTATTCTCTTGTGCCCACATGATCAATTTAGTCAAATAATTTTGCAGACATGCCTTATCTGTAACACTTGTAATCAGTTTACCCAGTTTCAGGTCATTAGCATATAGACTGTAGAACACCTCAGATGAAAAAGTAAGGTCTGAAAGATACAATCTAAACAAGTAAGGGCCTAGTACAGAGCCCTGTGGGACACCTTGACTGTAACCAAGGATTTCACCTGTCCAGTTGGTGTGTGATACTTGCCATGTCCTATTTGTAAGCCATGCAGCTATCCATCTTATCAACAGTACATCAATACCTAGTTGTACTAATTTATTGATCAGTGTTTTGTGCATGACCCTGTCAAATACTGAAGTTACATCTATATAAATCACATCACAGCACAATTTTTCATTCATAGCTGTTATTATATTGTTATAAAACATCATGTTACAGGTGGTAATAGATCTATTTTCAACATATGCATGCTGATATATGGTTTCAAGTCCCAACCTATCCAGTTCTGACAATGACTTATCCAGTATTACCTTCTCCATTATTTTTCCACAACATGAAAGTAGACTTAAGGGTCTGTATGATTCTGGGTTTGTCCTACTACCCTTTCCCTTAAAGACAGGTTTAATAAGTGCATGTCTTCAATCTTGAGGAATCTCCCCATATTTATATGACCTAGTGAATAATAGATGTAATGGCAGTGTAAGTTCTTGCCTAAGTGTTCTCAAATCATTGTTACTTATTCCGTCTCCTGCCTGTGCTTTGTTTGGATCCAGTTTACACAGTTCATTTTCAATATAATCTAATTTGATTCCAGTATCTGGGGTTAACTGGATGTCACTAGGACAACTTATCACCCCTTTTGTGGAGCCAAACACTTTTGCATAAGATTTTGTAAATATAGCTATAATCTGTTGTGTCTGAGAATAAATTTTAGAATATGCGCACAGTTTATCAATTTGTGTATCTTTACTCCTTCCACATCTTATGTATCTATAAAAAGGTTTCCTATTATGCTCAATATCTTTATATAAATTTTCTTCAAATTTTTCTTGATCTTGTCTAACACTATGCTTAAGCTGTTTGTCCAGCTCGTTTATTTCAGTTTTCAAAGTTGTAGTTCGACCTCTCTTCCATTTCTTATATTTTTTGTCTCTCACCTTAATCAGGTATCTTGTTCTTAGGGAAATATACCCCCTGATGTTACGTGCCTAGATCCTGATGTTAAACATTTTTTTTGACTTTTTGCACTCCATTTCTCTTTCAAAACTGTCCACATTCCATCTGCAGTTTTTCCACAACACCTCACTCCAGTTAGTTTTATATAGCAACTTTTTTGCTTCCCTATAATCTGTAATTAACCTTCTGTGCATTGGCATAGATTTCAGTTTGGCAGAATTATCTAACAACAAATTAAACTTTATGACCCCATGATCACTGCACATCAGTAGTAGTAAAACTTGAAGTTACAGTAATTTCTTTAGGAACACAAACAATATCTAGTATATTCCGTCCCCTGGTAGTTTTTTTACAATCTGAAGAATTTGTTGTTCCTGAATATACTTTGTGAATAATTTCTTTACTAACATTGTTGAATCAATATTATTCCAGTCTGTTTCTGGTAAATTTAAGTCCCCAGCTAATATTAGTCTTCCCTCCTGTGTTTCATGTAAGAAATGTATGAATTCCTCTAGGTCATCTTCACTTGACTTTGGTGGTCTACACACTCCAACAATTGTTATATGTTCCAGGGTTGTCTTTATTGTCACAGTTACACAGTCTATAGTATTGGTATTATCATTGACCATGTAATAATCACAAGTCTCATAGCAATCGTTAATGCCTATCATAACACCTCCACCTGATTTTTTGTTAGATTGTCTGTTACAGTAAAAACATTTATACCCTGACAGAACTGGTTTCCAGTCATTGTTCTTTAACCATGTTTCCCAAACTATAACAGCATCAATCTTATGGGAGCGTAGCAAATTTTCTAATAAAAACAGTTTATTATTAATGCTCCTAGCATTAACAATCATCAGATATGCATCAAATGTTGCAACAAAAACAGATGTTCATCATCACTCCCTGGCCTGGCATAGCAATGCAAAACAGCTACTCTATACCAAGGAGTCACATACGAGTCCTTCTCAGAGATTTTCAGTGATCCTTATGCAGGAAGTACAGAAAGATCTTATTCTTCTGTTTGCACCACACTGCAGACCCTCCATACTCACTGCCCTCAGAAGCCATTGCCACTTTACTTGTTGCAGTCTATAGGGAAATGTTAGTAGACTCATTTGAGGTGCATGTCCGGTATCATGTGCTTACCTATGATGGACAGCAAGGCCCAAAGCCACTGCGTATCTGCTTGTTAAAGAGCATAATGCCCTATGATGTTTAATGAGTGAAAGGCATGCTGGCTTAAATATATGTGCCACATACAACCCATGTCCATCTCCAAGGTTGCACTATAGCTCCCATAAAACTGATTAAGACTGATTAATAAAGTCATGGATTAAAAGGGCACCGAACTACCCAAACATTGCACTGCACTTTGCAGTAATTAATACATCTGCACATTCAGATATGAGCCTATATGCACTATCCAGAACTAGTACACATTGTGCTAAAAGTGCAATTCAGACAGGTTTACCTCATTACCATAATTATCACTCTGCAAGTCTCAAAACTGTGAGATAAAAACAGTTGCAGCTATTGCAATGCTCACAGTGCTATGAACATTTTCCAGAAAGCAAATAAATAGTAGTAGATATCATGGAAGTCGCTCAAGGGAGGAATGATCAGTAGATAGCTGCTTTAATAACAGCACACAAAACAGTGACATGTGGAGAAGATATGGTAATGATTTGTATTTGAAGGGAGACTGGACCATATCCATCTGCTGACAGAAGGTGGAGGCACTGTAATTTGGAGTCTATATTATAACACAGAAGAGGCATTTAAGTGAACGCCTCTTCGTTGACACATAAAGATTGATTGCACTAAAGCGTGAATGGTCAAAACCGCAAATTTTTTTCTTGGGAAAGAATTTGTTTGCTCAAACACACACACACACACAAACACACATACACACACACACACACACACACACACACACACACACACACACACACACACACACACACACACACACACACACGCGCACACAAACTTACAAACATAACACCCTCTAACTAAATATACCAACTCTCTGATTGCACTACAGTGGAGAAAAGGGCAACACTGTGTACTTGGCCAACTACAACTTTGCCTGTAAATTATTCATAGAATTGCTTAAATGTGTTTCGATGAATACGTCTCTCATTTGGTTTTCGATATTACAACATTCTGACGTTGTAATATAGACCCGTAATTTGTATGATAGAGCTCTGAAATGCATTACCATGGTGCTTTACAAATTAAAGACGGGAGTAACATCTTGTGGTAAGGGATCATATCCTATATGCAGGTATGCAGACAGACTGCATAAACCTGAGGGTATTTTATGATTATACTTAGCTAACAATGGATTCTCAAGACTGGGACTGAGGTGTGAATTTTACTGACCTGCCAAGATAGTGGCTGTAGACCAACAGGCAGGACTATGTTGCAATGCATACTGTTTGGCAATTTTTTGTCATACATGAAAAGTAGTAAACAGTGACAGGTGGGACTGAAATGCCAGTTAACAGGTGTTGGGTTGGTGTAAATATGGGGATCACTTGAAGGACATGCTTTATAAGATACAACTATGCATAAGCAGCTCACTGGGCACATACAACAACACAGTCTATCCCCATGATGCCTCATTTGGACACTATAGGAACATCTCCTGTGATAGTTGGGCATCTCAGAGGTTCTACCTAATGGTGGCAGCTGCCACATGTGTGTGTGTTTGCAACCTACAAAGGTGGCCTTTATATATTTCTCCTCAAAAATAGTAACAGTATATTCACAGTTACAGGTTTTCACATGGCACCAAAGTAAAGAAAGCATATAGAGACATTTTCCCAGTTTGAGAAAGAGGTGCTATATGGGTCCTGTAAGCATGGACAACAGATACAATAATCAGATAAAGTGAACATGCCTTCCATGACTATATAGCATAAGCTGGTGGCAAAGGTGAATGATATCAGGACTCACTGCAGGCAATCTAGCAAGTCTGGTGAAGAATCACATGATCTGAAGTGACTGCCAGAAGGTCCATGGCAGTGCACGGGATAGGATGGCCAGTGTGCCATGGAGGCATTTCTACTATCATTGGTGGAGTCCTGATGTACCCTGCTGCGTTTCTGCTTGTGATATACCACGTGGAAGTACCTTCTGTTTAAGATAGTTTAGGGGTACACAACTTCCATATGCTTGGGGATGCACTCAATAATGGCAAATATTCTTTACAGGGATATTTGCATGCAGATGTGACAGCATATCACTCAAGGTATGTGCATTTGCATTATTTGCATAGCCATTATCAAAATGCTGGTGCATCTTTCAGTTATAGGAATGTCAAATACTAATAATGTCACATACAGGGGTTTGTATGCCTTCACAAGTGCCATTGTTATGGGATTATCTACCAAAGAGCACAGCTTACTTAATGCCACTGCATCAGATATTCACAGTGATGTGGCCTTATAGTAGCACAGTCAGAGGTCACAGTGCGAGTGTTAGTAATAGTGACTGTGGAGAGCATAATACCACTCACATCTACTGACATAACCCTGTTACTCAAGGAACCCACCTTCATCTTACCAGAGCCAATGAAAGGACAGGACATGGCTGGTACTACTACCAAGAAGGCATGTCCATCACCCTGGCCATGCACATCTCATCCATAAATTATGGATGCAGGAATTGGAAGAGACAGGATGGTGACATAGGTGACACAAAAGACATTATGCAATAGTTTTGCATGACATTCATTCAGATAAAGGAAGATGCCATCATTGGTATGGTAAAGATGACCCATGTACTACATGGGCAGTGTGGCAAGGTATATGAGAGCTTTCTGTACATGACTCATCTCACAGGCATGTTGAACAGACACAAGAGCACTTCCACTGCATCTTCATACCTGGGCCATTCCCATGACTGTTAGTCGTCTGCCTTCACTGTGGGGACACCTCGCATGTTGAGCAGGTCATGTTTCTATACTGTTATCTCCTGCACTCCTCCCACTCATAGGGTGCCAGGTGAAATATAGAGTAAGTGTCAATGAAAACAGAGAACTAGCTGTTTAAGTGCAGGCAATGGACATGCATTCCTGGTTTCATGGTTCACCATCATCCCTTTTAGTGGGTATTAATGCCAATGCCAGCCCAGAGAAGGAGTTGCACACATGGAAATGAATGTTAACAGACTGCATGCTTCTCATCTGAGGTGTCACAATACCTGTCATGCACAACACATATACACAGACATAGTACAGATATATCTACAGAAGCTATGTCTCCTGGCACCTATTTTCAACACTTATCTAATAATGAGGGACACTTACCCTGTTCAAGAAACATCCCCCTTACACAGTATAACCAGCTCTTCCAGTCATTTGGCAGTATCACAAAATCCCATCCATTTATTTTTTTTAAATCCCCTATCCACATCTGTGTCCATTACTGATTCCAGTCAGTGTTCTTGTCCCCATTTCTGCATATGATGTCGTCTGTGCCTGCCATCACAGAAGCATTAAATGGTTAGGCAATGTCTGATGTGTAGTGCAACAAGTCATTGCACTGCAGATCTTGGCCTAGATTTTGTATTGCATGCATCAGTTTTACATCTGTGCCAGTGCCACACTGTATTGCACCAACCTATGTCACAAATGGAATTTTCCATAAACTAGTTCCCAAGATGGCTCCACAACCAGCACCTCCTTTAATGATGTCTCCAATTCATTTGCTCTTCTGATTACAACCCCCTGCTTAAACTGCCTCTATGACTGATGCTGTGCAACACCACAGACAGCAAACAACTTGCTTCAACATTCAGTAGTGAATCACCAGAGACACTAAAGCTGCTGAAGAGTGCCTTTATCATTCTAAACACATGTTGAAGGCTTTTTTTTCGGTCTGCAACAGTGGAAAACTGCTTGTTGCCACAGATATGTTCTATGTATTTCTTTTTAGTGTCATGAATGATGGCACAGAAGCATATCTAGCATTACCAAAAAGATAACCTTGTGAGAAATCATCCCACAGAAATCACTGATATAGGTTGGATGTGTGCCAGATGTGGGGATTATGGGAACTGCGTGGATGATATATAGATACATTGTATATGATACACATGATTTGCATACCTAGTGTAATTTAATGGGATAGAAACCCTCACAGTTGATGTACCACTGTGCATATGGAATAGGCAGGTTCATGATTGGATGTTGTCTATGGCCTCCCGAACCTCAGAAAAATGGGCTATTTTGTAGAATTCTCAAATATTTTTAATTTATCTTCTCTGTAGTCCTTGATAACCATGTATGTTCCTCCATATGCAGCAGCAGCATCACATCAACTAACTGGTGTAGTATCCATGAAGCAGATGCCTGAAATACATCCAACATGTTTGTTGACTACTGATGGAAGATCCTAGTCGTGAGTACAGTTAGAGCTACACATCTAAGTTTTCACAGAGACTGGTATTCTACTTATTCTATTTGAGGACAGCAGATGTATAATTAGATCTCATTTGATGTTTCAATCTACAATAGTAGTAGGTTAAGTGCTGCTGCATCCTTCTGTGATGAAGAGGATGATGGTGTTCCTTATTATGGAAAAGACTAAGAGAACAGCTTTTAACATCTACTGCTTGGCTATTACAGCTACTCCACCCTGCATTGTAGCACAGTCTCTCTCACTATTCACCAACAGATCTCAATGAACAAATTCAGTGGATGCCACAGTTGATCTCACAGTTTGGTACATTTCAGAAGCATTCCGCCTTATTGTTTGACTTTATTTGAATTTGCAAGAGTGCTCATTAGCATATTTTTGGCATTTCCATATAATTATAACATAATTAGTTAATGGTGCCGACTGTGGGATTTTACCTGCCTGTATAGCCACTGCCTTTGTCTATGAATTGCCCTGTCCTGCTTGCCAGTCCTTCTGTGCAAATTTTTCCTAATGTATTGCACTACTTGTTTCTGAACCCCAGAGTAAAAGTTCATCCATAGTTTCTGTGCTGTTTAATGAGCATTCTGTGAGGAATTCATATGTAATTTTGCATCATAATGGGAGAATTTTTTATGATCAAATTAAGAAATTGAAGATATGAAATAATGTATTTGTTTTGAGAAAATACTTCAAATACACCCACTAGGGACTCTCATACAAGAGGGGAAGCTTAGCAGAAAACTGTATACTTTGGATCAAGATATTTAATTTATTTCCTACTGCATTTGGAATATCAGGCTATTCTGAGAGAGCACAATATACATAATGTATTTGTAAGTAGTTAGCACTGCAAGTTTCTATAGTAATTGCTTGCTTTTGACCATATTGAATTTTGCTGCTTTGTTCATCTTTGCTCTTATTTCAGCTGATATGAATTTAATTTATCTCCTGAGAAAATGACTTACTGGAAGAGGGTATTGATCTGATCCCTCCAATACCAGGGATATGCCCATTTTAAATTAAGAGAGACTTCTGTTACCTGCCAATATTTACATTTGGAACTAAGCTTTGCATTTTATTTTCTGGTGAGAGACGGGGAATTTACTGTGTCCTGAGCATTTGTTAGCTGGTAAGTAACAGGCACTGCAAGTTTCTATAAGTTGTCCTTTGCTTTTGGCATGATTTAAATTTTGAAGCATTTCATTGCCCCTGTTTAAGCTGAACTGTGCAATACTGTTCCCCTTAAACATGATTTCCTGCAGGTGACTACTGATCTGATCCATCCAACACAACAAAGGTGCTTGTTTTTTCAGCTAGTATAGAGATTTGTGTTACTGGACAATATTTTACATTAGAAATGTTTTACACAATAATTTTGTCTTGTGGCAAAAGAGGAATTTTGGTGTTCTGGGTATATATTTGTTTGTTGCTAGCCAGCAAATCATGTTTCCATTTTCCATTGTTTGTTTTGGCTTCCTTTAAATTCCCCTCTTTTTCACACTGAAAACATAAACAAAATTGATTACTGTAAGTGTTTTAGTCATTTGACTTTTGAGAAACTAGGAATGGTGAAACAAACTCATAGAATGAAGCAAAAAAGTTTGTGTATACAGTGACAGTCTCACAATCAAAGAGACAACTTGAATACTGTGCAGACAAAGCAATGCTATCCATTATGACTATACCTGTATGTTTACAGGCTTAAGACATTTAACAGGAGAACATTATAAACAAACAAATAATGTTATTATGTAAGTGTTTCTTCCTCCTATTAAAGTAACAGAGTATCAGATTGGAATGAATTAGGAATTGGTGCATTAAAGAATTCTCATCAGTAATGACCCACATCATCTAAAAATGACTAATTCATTAATGCCAACTGTGCTTTTGATGCTGTGGTGCTACTTATGCCTATATTGATAATTGTGTGGACCAGCTTGTCCAATTGTAGCCAACAGCTTTTGAAATATAGACCACATACATCATTGTTATCTCACTAACCTAATTCAGGAACGGATTTTGTGGTATTCATTGCAACAGTACGGAACATTAAATATGAGAAAATTCATTCAGGTGAACAAGAAATCCAAAAAGCTGATTTTCCTGTTCAGTGGAATACATTTTCTTATTTTAAGTATCATTCCTGACTGAAAAATCTAGGTAATTGCAATCCAGCCTACTGGTTGTTAGGAATGTCACTCCTAATTAATTAACAGATGTAAGTATTAAAAAGTTGATAGAAAGGATTTTCCACTGCTTATATCTGAGAAAGTCATCAACCATTCTAAATGTTAAATTCTTTTCAGTACTTGCTGCAAACTAAGAATACAAATTAAATAATGGAAGATAAAGCAAGAGTAAGAATATTTAATAAAAAACTACCATAAACTGAAAAATTGGTAAAAAAACAACAAAGTCCAATGAACCAAATTTTATTATAAGTACATACACTCTAGCACCTCAGCTCAAGTAAGCCTTCAAGGAGTAAAAACACAGATAAAATCAAACATTTAAATAATACCAACAATTATCCAACCCACAATTATCCATCATTCAATTAATCATTCCACAGTCAAACCAACAGGGTCAGGGTTGTATACTTTAAAATAAATATGAGCTCCTTATATAAGAATTTTGTCTTTATATCCAAATACCCACTTTGCATATGAATGTGTTTGACAATAGTGCCCCTAGCCCTGCTGGATCACTACTATGATACAATTTAAAATGCATAGCAAGAGGGCTTTCCATCCTAACATTCTTAATGTCCCTGATGTGTTCTTGCAGTCTCATTTGGAAAGCCCTCTTGCTTTCACTTATATAACACATTTTACAGGGACACATTAAAGCATAAATAATACCTTCAGTGTAACAACAATACAAATCCCTAGGCAAAAAAGAAATGCCATTAATTTTATAAAAGTATTTACAACATACTTGCAACTAACGTAGTGATTACATGGAAAAGTGCCAACCTTTTGAGGCTGGCCCACCCAATTTTCCACCGGCCTCATGAACCTACTGTGTACTACCATGTCCTTAATACTGCATTCCTTCTTGTAAGAAAACAGAGGAGCACTACCTATAATGCCAACCAGCACATTAAATTGTACAAAAATCCCAATAATAATTAATCACATCTTTAAGTTGATCACTTAAAATATTGTATGTGATCACAAAATAACATTTACTATCCACACCATCCTGGCTACAATATTTCTTTTCACTACTAATTGTTAAAAAGTCAGGATTCCTACTATTCTTACCATTAACAACCCATTTAAAAGCATCTTGTACCATTGTAACATCATACCCTCTACTTATTAACATATCCACAGTCTTACAGAATTCCTGATACAAAATATCTGAATCATTACATAATCTGGAAATGCACAAAGATTCCCCATAAGGGAGTTAAATTGTACAAAAATCCCAATAATAATTAATCACATCCTTAAGTTGATCACTTAAAATATTGTATGTGGTCACAAAATAACATTTACTATCCACACCATCCTGGCTACAATATTTCTTTTCACTACTAATTGTTAAAAAGTCAGGATTCCTACTATTCTTACAATTAACAACCCATTTAAAAGCATCTTGTACCATTGTAACATCATACCCTCTACTTATTAACATATCCACAGTCTTACAGAATTCCTGATACAAAATATCTGAATCATTACATAATCTGGAAATACGCAAAGATTCCCCATAAGGGAGTGATTTAACAGTATGCAATGGATGACAACTACCAGCCTTTAAGAAATGATTCACATTCTCAAGTTTCCTGTTGACTGTTGTTTGTATCCTACCACTTTCCATTCCTTCCAAAAAAAACAACCAAAAAACATTTTACCATATTGTAAACCATCAAAATTTATGTTAAATCTGTTCTTATGTAAATCATTAATAAAGTCTCCCACTAAACTTATGCCGCCCTTACATAGAAAAATCAAATCTATAAACCTATAGTATTTCAAAACAAATTTCTGAAAAAATATATGAGTATAAATATATTCATTCTCAAACATGCCCATAAATATATTAGCATAAATGGGGGTAAATGATGCCCCCATAACAGTGCCCTGCAACTGATGATATATGACTCTATCAAATTCAAAATAATTATTCATCAAACTAAAATAAACTAAATCTATAATGTAAAGAACTACGGGATTATCTCCCAAAAACATTTGCAATGCCTGTATACCAAATTCATGTTGTATATTTGTATATAAACTTTTAATGTCAACTGTAATCCAATACTTATCTTCCTGCCATCATATATCAGAAATTTTTTTTCAAAAATTCAAGAGAATCCTGAATGTAGGAAGGTAGACCCATAGCTTTTTTAAACAAATATTTATGTAGTAATAAACCAATCTCATGCAAAAAAAAGTAGTTGCAGGCCAAAACTATCTGCCTACCCGGGGGATTCCATATATCCTTGTGGACCTTTGGAAGGCAATACAAATATGCCTTTCCACATCCCTCGATACCAAACTTTCTGTTAACATAATTTTTTGACAAATAACCAAGCCTCTGTCCTTTAACCAATAAGTTCTGAAACTAGTCATGGTTTGTACATACCTCTGCTCATCAACCACTTCATAAACTTTTTTATCACCCGAAAGATCATTAAACATCTGTAAATATTATGAAACATGCATGATTACAATTTATTTCCTTTATCAGATGGCTTAATCACTAATTGTAGCTGCCTACTTAGCGCCACTAAGGCTTGCCACTCCAGCTTAGTTAAATTATAACTAATTTTCCCATTCTTTTTATTCAGCATAAAGTCAGCTACAATTTTATCAATACCATAATTAATCATGGAATTAAATCTTTGGATACCTTCATGTTTAAATGGAGGAATAAATTTACTTTTTTGTGCAATGCCACTTGTATCAAGATGACAATATGCATTAATTTCTACATCATCCGCCATACTAGAAGCACAAGAAAAAAATGTGTCATTGGAGTCATTAACTGATTCTAAAGAGGCATTCAGTTCAACTTCAAGACATTCATCTGCAGCATTAGAAAATAATTCTCATAAATGAAGCTTTCTAATAAACTGAAACACTCCTACTTTAAGTTCATGAGCCCTTGGTAATACAGTTGGAACAAATTTTAAGTCACAATTCAAGACTGACATCTAACAATTCAAGACTGACATCTGATAGCCAGTAAGTACACAACCTGAAAGATTTACAATTAAACCATTACCACAGTTACTTTGGCAGTCCATATAGTTAATACTATTTTGTTCTTTTGCCCATAGAGTTAAACCGCCCCTCCTTATAGTTTTCATGATAAGTTCTGTCTCATTTTCTGTTACCTGCTGCCCTCCAAAAAGTCTCTGTCATGTAATTTATATCTCAGGTCTGTGGAAGTGGAGGAGAAGCAGCTCTCTCATTCTCATCATCCGTAGAATCCCTGGTATCATCAGTAGAGATGTATGCCACACCATTCTCGCTCTGTACTTCCGGATGATGAAAACAAATGCTGGAGCTGTGTCCCCGATGATTGGTTGTTCTTAGAAAGGCTATACCATTATCATAGTCCCATAGGTCACGCTGCAATTTACACATTTTGCATTACACAGTTCTCATCTGTAGTGATCCACATGATCTAAAAATAACTAATTCATTAATGCCACCTGGGCTGTTGATACTGTGGTTCTACTTATGCCTATATTGCTAATTGTGTGGAATAGCTTGCCCATTTGTAGTCAACAGCTTTTAAAAGATAGACCACATACAGCATTTTTATCTCACTGACCTAATTCAGGAATGGATTTTGTGGTATTCATTGCAAGAGTACAGAATGTTAAATATGAGAAAATTAATTCAGGTGAACAAGAAATGCAAAAAACTGATTTTCTTGTTCAGTGGAATAAATTTTCTTATTTTAAATATCATTCCTAACTGAAAAATCTAGGCAATTGCAATCCTGTCTACTGGTTGTCAGGAATGTCATTACTAATTAATTGACAGATGTAGTATTAAAGAGTTGATAGAAAGTATTTTCCATTGCTTACATCTGAGAAAGTCATCAGCAATTCTAAATGCTAAATTCTTTTCAGTACTTGCTACAAACTAAGAATACAAACTAAAGTAATGGAAGATAAAGCAATAGTAAGAATATTCAAACCTAGTTTGCATTTAATACAGCACTGGAAACTCACTAATTCCTTAGACTTCCACATGGGATTTCTTCAGCAACAGAAGTAGTCCAAAAAGCTTATGTACAAATATGCAAAGACTTGAAAACTGTTGTAAACATAAACATGGATCTATTATGTGTTATGTATGGAGTCAAACATATGAAGGATATAACAGATTTACAAATACAGGCAGGCAACATCATTTAAAGTTAAGTATAAATATAAAAAAGACTCACAACTTTGAAATGTATGCAACATTTTTAAATGTGTGAGAGGCTAGTTCCTAATATAGAAATGACCAAATCAATCATGCATATACCAAACTTAGAAAACAAACTGGCATTACAGATGTTTCCAGCAATAATACAGTAGCATGCAAAGTCTGTACCTAATATGTATGAGAGAACTCTGCCTCTAGGAATGATGTTACTGTAAGAAATAACCAATAAATGTAGCTACAAACAAGTTTTGAAATGCAAATAAAAAAAGGCTAGTTCATAGGTTCATAGGCTAATAGTAGGCAGCTGCCCTCGTAGGCCATTTTAAGCCTAGCCAACTTCACTTATGGTACATAAATTAAGTTATTCAATTTGGTGTAATATTAACCTTATTCATCTCGTGGTTGATAATTATAAATTACCCCTAGTGAGAATAAATGGGTATAACCATAGATCCAAGTTGCACTTGAATATGGAAGAGTTGAGAACTTTACATGGATGGGGAGTCTATTCCAGAGCATTAATATCCTCTAAATTATATACCTATGTCTCAAAAAACTGTTCTGCTGATGTTGCTGAGGAAGTTTATATCTCTGGAATGATTACTTCTGATGCCATTTGACTTGCTGATATGCCATAGTTCTCAACTGTCCAGATGTCTGCAGAATGTCCAGATTTTTGCTTTAAATTTTTGGTATTTTCTTCATAAAAATTGTGGTTTTCTGGCAAATCACTGAGAATTGACGTCAGTAAATAATGACATACATTTGAGTTTCAGACTTCATATACTTCAGAAAATGCATGGTGACTTTAGTCCTGTTATTCTAGCTACTTCCTAAGTTTACAAGAGCAATATTTAAACTCTGTCCCTATTATGGGGCCTTTGCCCCCCATTGTTTTAGGCTTTGTTCAGACTTCTTGCACTAAGAGGTTATGAGGTACATAATGTGCAGTAGGTTTATTGTTATTTGGTTGGAGGATGCCTTATATGTCAAACACAGGTCACCTCTTAGCAGTCTATAGGATAGAAAGTATACTTACAAGGCTTTAAGGTGGTCCATGTAGGGCATATTGTTTAGGCCATGAAAGCTTTTAGTAAGGTAACTCTGTTGGTGTTCCAGTTGCTGCATGTGTTTGGACATTATACTCAATAATTAGCCTAATGAAGGCTGAGTAAAGGGGAACAATGTTACTGCTAGATCTAGTCACATTCCTCTAGTTTATAACTGTACAATATAGATGAACTTTTTTAATTACAGCGGACAATTGTTGGTCAAGATATATCACTGTCTACATAAGTTCCAAAATACTGAACAACTGGGTTAACTCTCAAGAGTGTATTATCAATGTGGTATTTCCCCAGATAGACAACTTCTTAAGAGATACAGGTATGCATGTTCTGGCATTTAGCTTCAGTCCATGATTCTGGTACTGGTTATTTGTTTGGGTCAAATCTTGCTGCAGGGTGTCTGAGTCATTTGGCAAATCAATAACTCCAAATTTAGTCAGCCAGAGCCCTTTGCTATTGGCTTTTACATCACAGAAGTAGATGCCAAACAGGAGAGCTCCCAGTACTGAACCCTAGGGGATTCCACTGGAGACTGGACTCTTTGTGGATATGTATTTCCCTATTCTGATCTCCCATGTACTATGTCTGAGCCAGTTGGAAGTCAATAAATACTATGATTTTAAAAAGCATTTATATTCCATGTAGATTGGAGGTAGACTAGCATAGAAATTTTAACCCTAAAAGGAAAGAAAGATACATTTTCTAAGGATCAATAACATTTACAAACATATAAAATAGATAATGCCATACAGTAAAAAGGAACTGTGAATAGTAATATAAGAATGTGAGAAATCCCATTAAAACATTTCATGCTAAATAAAATCAATAAAACAATTTAAAAAATGCAAACATAGAAACAGTATACTCAAAGTTAATCTTTTCTTGCAGCTCTTGCAAGGAAACCTTGACCTGTTTTCCTTTAGTTTAATAAAATATTGTTCCTCGATGTATCCCATAATTCACAAACAGTTTACTCTTTTGTTAATACAGAAAAAATATGGTTTTATTTTTGTTCCTATTTTAGAACTTTAAAAATGCTCAGAAAAAAAATAAAGTAAAATAACACTGCAAAAATCATGACAAAGGCAGGATTAGTGAAGTGGGGAAAAACTGAATGTAAAATATCAGTAAAAAAAAAGAATGAAGTGATGACCAAGCTGCATAGGTTCATAGGTTCATAGGTTGGTAGTTGGCTATCAGCTCTAGGGCCTATAAAAGCCTCGCCATAACAATTCCCTGGCTATTTCTTCCCACAGTATTTACTTCCCTTGACCCCTGTCTAGCAGGGTGACTGATGTGATCCCTGGGGTGAATTTCCTAGCTCCCATCCAGTCATCAAGGTTTCTTTTGAAGAGGGCCAAAGAGGTGCTCTGCTTGACATGTATGGGTAGTCTATTCCAGAGTCTGGGGAGTCTCTGGGTCAGGAACCTATCCCTCCAGCATGTTTTGTTCATTGTGATGACAAGGTTTACATCTCTGGAGCGTGTGGCTCTGAGGGATTGGGATTTCTTTAAGTATGGCATGTCCAATAGCTCTGGGTTTTACATGGCCTTGTATGTAAAGCAAAGATCGCCTCTGAGTAGACAATATGTGACAGAGTATAGGTGGAGTTTTTTTAGACGGTCAGCATAGGGCATCTGCTTTAGGTCTGTGATTCTTTTAGTGAGATATTTCTGCAGCCTTTTCAGTTGTTGCAAATGTCTTGAGAGGTACATTCCAAATGGGGCATTGTATTCTATAATGGGTCTAATGAGGGACGAATACACTGGGACAATGACCTCCTTTTTTCTGGATGAAAAACCCTTAGTGATGAGGTGTGCCACATAGTAGGATTTCCTGACTGTTGGGGTGATGTGGTTATCAAAGGTGAGACCACTGTCCACCAGTGTCCTTAAGTCTCTTATCACACTTTTGGTGTTTATTGTACTGCCACCTATGTGGTAATTCAGGGCACATGTTTTTTCCCAAAGGGGATAACTATACATTTCTTGGCATTGAGCTTGAGCCCATGGCTCTGGCACCAAGCATTTGTTTCTGTAAGGCCCTTTTGTAGAATATCCACATAATTTGGGGATTCAATAATGGCTCCCAGTTTGCAGTCATCTGCAAACTTTGTTAGCCAGAGTCCCTTAGTGTTGGCCTGTACTTCAAAGAAGTAGATGCCAAACAAGAGTGGTCCCAGGACTGAACCCTGAGGTACTCCACTTGTCACTTGTCTGGAGCTGGATTTGGAGTTGGCTACTTTTACAGTGTGGGTTCTGCCAGTAAGCCAGCTGGCAACCCATCAAGTGATATAGGGATTAATGCCCAGCTTAGTAAGTTTATCTATGATTCCAGAGAAGGGGATGGTGTTGAAGACCTTGGCAAGGTCCATATAGGCTGTGTGGACCACCTTACCCTTATACTCGACTCTGGAGACTGATTCATAGAAGTCAATGAGGTTCAGGAGACAAGATCGGCCCTTCACGAAACCAAACTGCGTGGGGTCCAGTGTTTGAAGGTTGCCAATGCCTTTCTTTATAAGTTCCTTGATAATATGTTCCATGGCCTTGCAGATCAGGCTTGCCAGACTGATGGGGCAGTAGTTCCTGGGATCCAAGGCGGATCCCCCCTTGTGGAGTGGGATAAATGTAACTGTGCGCCACTCAGTGGGCATGAAGCCTGAAGTGAGGCTATGATTAAACATGACACTTAGGTGAGGTGCCAGTTAATTTTGTGGTTAGTGTAGTACATAGTGTGGGATGTCATCTGGTCACATGGATGCTGTATTCTTAGCTTTGCAGAGTGCGTTTTTTACCAGTGTGGCCATTATTACCGGAATTTGGCAATCTTTTGGTATTGAGATGGGCCCTTTAGGGGGTGAGAGGGGGGTGAAGTTTGCACTGAATCGATCTGCCAGGATATTGACAATATCTTTGGGATCAGTATATTCAATGCCATTCTGTTGTAGCTCAGAGCAGATCTGAGCATTGCCATTTAAATTCTTCACATAGCTATAGAATGCCTTGTGGTTGTCTTTGGAATCTCTGGCAATTTTATTTTCATAACTAGCTTTGGAGGATTTTATGAGGGATCTCAGCTTCTTACTGAGGCTGGTAAGGGAGTTTTTTGCATTCTGGGATTTTCTTCTTTTCTGCAGCAGTTTCTTCCTTTTGTTGTAATGTTTGTTTATGGCAAGGGACCACCAGATTGGCTTTTTTTTTTGGAAGAGAGCATCTTGATTCTATTGGGGATGGCACGATTCATGCACGAGTGGATATGCTCGTACAGTGCCTTAGTGTAGGATTCAGCAGTCGAACTTTCAGCTCCCGTCTGCATGGGTGTCATGAAGTTTGTAACTTCTCACTTGAGTAGTATAAAGTTGGCTTTGGAGAAGTTTTTTATGGAGGTTTCCTTACTGTGGGGTGGGATGTGGATGTCAAGGGTGATTAGCTTATGGTCAAACCTGACCAACAAGGGGGTGACCATAGGTGTGGAGCATCAATTTCCCATGTTGGTAATGACCAGGTCTAGGATACTGGAGCCCCTGGTGGGACTAAGCATTAGTTGATCCAGGGCATTGGAATTTATGAATTCTAAGAACCATTGGGCAAAGGTGTTGGTACATGAGTAGTTTTCCCAGTTAATGGCAGGGTAGTTGAAATCACCCAGTATTAGGGTGTTTGGTTGTATCTTAATATTTTCCAGTATGTTTAGAAAGGTGTAGTGAGAATCTTGGCATGACTTATCAAACATATTTTAAACATATTTACGTTTCACTATATGCAAATAAATGCACAATAGTGCTTTAGAGACAAGTGGTGATATACATTATAAAACTGCAGATGTGATAACCGCTGCCAAAACTAAAAAGTCAAGTTTCAAAGAATGAAGGAAAACCTGATAAGCCTCAATGAATCGTGTTTATTAAAGTGCTAGTATTTGGACATATCACTGCACTATGGTGATAGGCCATGTTCATGACATTTTACAAAGTAAGTAATCACATCAGACACAATTTTCAACCTATCAGCCTGACCTGTATTCTTTATACATATAGAAATTATGTACAGTGTCACAATGCAACTTACACAAAATTATGCAGGAAACAATCAAAATGTGTAGCAAATATATGTTACAACTGTGTTTTTACAGTTAGAATTTAGCCGGATAATGCAATTACCTGAATTTAGACAAGACAAAATACACCTTTGTTAATGGCAAATGTTTTTTGTTTATTTTGAAACATTCTATGAAGAAGTAACAGCAGTACTTGATAAAGAGTTGACAGTGCATACATCTTATAATGAATCTGTCAAAGGATTCCTTACTCATTATCATCATAATCATCATCATCATCTTCTTTCAGCTGTTCCCATTAGGGATCGCCACAGCGGATCACCTGTTTCTATTTCTTCCTGTCCTTTGCATCTTGCTCTGTCACACCAAATACCTGCATGTCCTCTCTCACCACATCCATAAACCTCATCTTAGGTCTTCCTCTTTTCCTATTACATGGTAGCTTCATCCTTAGCATCTTTCTCGCAATATACTCAGAATCCCTCCTCAGCACATGTCCAAACCAACATAATCTTGCCTCTCTGGCTTTGTCTCTGAACCTTCCATCCTGGGCTGACCCTCTAATATACTTATTCCTAATCCTGTCCACCCTCGTCACACCTAGTGCAAATCTTAACATCTTCAACTCTGCCACGTCAAGCTCTGACTCCTGACTTTTTGTCAATGCTACTGTCTCCAACTCATATAACATAGATGGTCTCACTACCCTCTTGTAGACCTTCCCTTTCACTCTTACTGGTACTTGTCTGTCACAAATCACTCCTGACACTCTTCTCCACCCACTCCATCCTACCTGTACTCTCTTCTTCACCTCTCTTCCACACTCACCATTACTCTGAACTATTGATCCCAAGTATTTAAACCCATCCACCTTCGCCACCTCTACTCCTTGCATCCTCAACATTCCTCTATCCTCCCTCTCATTCACACACATATATTCTGTCTTAGTCTTGCTGAGCTTCATTCCTCTTCTCTCTAGAGCATATCTCCACCTCTCCAGGGTCTCATCCACCTGTTCCCTACCCTCACTACAGATCACAATGTCATCTGCAAACATCATAGTCCACAGGGACTCCTGTCTGATCTCGTCTGTCAACTTGTCCATCACCATTGCAAATAAGAAAGGGCTCAGAGCTGATCCTTGATGTAATCCCACCTCCACCTTAAATGCATCCATCACTCCCACTGCAGACCTCACTGCTGTCACACTACCCTCATACATATCCTGTACCACTCTTACATACTTCTCTGACACTCCTGATTTCCTCATACAATACCACAACTCCTCTCTAGGCAGCCTGTCGTATGCTTTCTCTAAGTCTACAAAAACACAGTGCAACTCCTTCTGACTGATTCCTTACTATCTGATAAAAATGTAATATATGACAAATTATTTTCATTCAAATGACATTTCAAACTCAATTGAATGGATAAAATGCTAGTTAATAAATGTGATACAAGTTGGGGTAGGGGTGGGGTTATCTGTCTATCCCGAGTGTGGATACTGTGGTATTATACAGGTTTCTTAAATGAGGTCACTTCTTTTTGATCAAACAAGAAGACAATTGCAAATTTGATAGCATAGTTACTTTCTGTAAAATATACTTAAGTTTTTTTTTAAGTTTTACAAGATGCATTACTATATATGTATGTATGTATGTATATATATATATATATATATATATATATATGTATATATATATATATGTGTGTGTATATATATATATATATATGTATATATATATATATATATATATATATATATATATATATATATATATATATATATATATTATATATACATATATCTATAAAACCAGCCCAAAACGAAAGATCCAGCACTCAAACTACCAAAGGTAGAAAAAAGCAGGAGCCAAACTAATAGCGTAAAAAGAAGAAAATATCTTCTTTAATAATAGTTCAAAATGAACAGCAGTGGAAGCTGCATCAACAAACAGACCGGTTTCGCCCACTGGCGTCCTCAGTGTAGTACATCCTCCATCACACTCAGCAACTCTTAAATGTCAGTGGCTTAAAGCAACAGTACCTTACGAAGTATAAATAAACATGACAGCAAAGCATATTTAAACAATTTGTTATAAACACTTCATAACACTCATTTACCAGTGCTCATTTAACCCAGGCTTATATAATGCCCCTAGGTTAATAATCCATAATCTCTCCTTTTGGTCTAGCAACATATACTTTTTACTGTCACTCATACCCCTCCCTGAAACTGCATCAATCCTTAAAAAAACAAAATGTGCAGATTGATGAACCAAAACATGCTTAAATAATGCACTCCTCTGTTTCCTACAGTTAATGTCACTAAGATGCAAAGCTATTCGGGTTTTAAAAGATCTAGAGGTTTGACCTATGTAAAATGCTCCACACTGGCATATAGCCATATAAACCACCCAATTAGTACTGCATGTTATTAAAGTACGTATTTCAATGACCTTAGGAATATTTATAGATGTAAAAGACTTATTCATAGGTTCATAGGTTCATACTAGGCTATCTGCCCAAGGGCATTTGAGACCCTTTATCCTTTGGTGAGGAACTTTTGTGGCCTCTCCAGCTGCTGTAAGTGGGGGGTCAGACATTCCAAATGGGGCATTGTACTCAATCATTGGTCTGATGATCAACCTGGTCCCCAGGTCCCTGATAACTTCTTCTGTGCTCAGTGGGATTGCACCTATTTGGTAGCTAGGGGTAACCTTGTTTTTCAACCCTTCTGAAGGATATCTGTGTCAGATGTGTTTTATAAGTCTGACATGGCGCCAGCAACTCTGACCCTGTGGGTTCTGTCACTCATAAATGCAGTGACCACAACTATGACTACCTTTAGATAAACTATCCCTCACCTTAATCTTATCAGAATTAATATTCTTACACCATGAAAACATTTCCCTTATATTTTTCCCCCTATGGTAATTAAAGGAACACTGGTCGTCCAAAAACTGGCCAAAAAAATATCTTTTAGAATATCCCAATGTTTATTCACTATTAAAAATAAACGTACTAGTTCCAAAAGTTGTAGTTAATCTAATACCTGAATCCTGTGTTCTAACTTCTAATTTATCATTAGATAATTGCTCTTCCCTATTATAAGAAATAGCCTCTTCACTGATATCCTTAATTTTTCTCTCATTATAACCCATCCTTATGAATCTTTTGGATAAATATACTGCTTCCTTTTTAACTTCTATATCACTGCTACAAATCCTTCTAATTCTCTGGAATTGAGCTTTAGGTATATTGTCAACTGTATATTGTCAACCATAACTCTAGGATGACAAATGGAAGCTTCCAAAAGTGCATTTTTAGAAAAAGGTTTTCTTTATAGGCTTGTAATAATAGTTCCATCAAGAGCTTTAGCAACACTAACATCCAAGTAATCAATTGTAAATAGTTCAATCCTATCTGTAAAGTTGATACCAAACTTATTAGTATTAAGATAAGATACAACCTGCTTTCACTGTACAATAGTCCCTGACCAAGTACCCCAACAATCATCGGGGTACTGCCTCCACATGTTTAACTGACCAGAAAAAGGATTACCTTCCCCATATATCAAAATGCCATCTAAATAACCCATATACAAATCAGCATAGATGGGGGCAAACGTAGTCACCATCGCTGTACCACTGACTTGTAAAAAACATTTGTCCCCAAAATAGAAGACATTATGCTCCAGGACCAAACTAACCAAAGTTAAAAGGAAATCAACATGCTCTTCAGTATATAACCCATATTGAAACAACCAATATTTCACAGCTTTAATACCCCAAATATGTGGTATACTTGTATACAATGATTGTACATCAAACGTACGCAAATAAGTATCATTAGTAACCTGTAGGTCACTCATTAACCTCAAAAACTCATTAGTATCTTTAATAGGGGCCCTAACTAAACCTAATAATGGTTTCAACTGATACTCAAGATACATTGACAATGGTTCAGTTAATGAGCCCTGCCCTGATACTATCGGCCTACCTGGTGGGGGAGACAATATTTTTGTGAATTTTAGGGAGTATATAAAATAACTGGGGTTTAGGATCATCCACAGTAAGTTCTTTTAGTAGATGTTCACTAATACAACCCCTATCTTTATATTCCCAAAGTATACAATCAATCTTTTCTTTAAACTCTAAAGTAAGATCTTGTATCAATGGAAGATAAAACTTAACATCCTCCAATTGTCTTAATGGCTCACTATTATAGGCTGAGGTCTCCCATATAACTGTAGCCCCCCCCCCTTTATCAGCCACATCATGATTATTCTTCAAAGATATTAAAGCTTTCCCTTCATCTTTGGTTAGATTCCTACCAAAATGCTAAAACATAACTGTTTAAAAAAGAAATAACCAGTTTAGTTAATATGTTTCAAGAAAGGGACTATCCAGTTGATATTTTGTATATAGTTCGAACTGAGGTAGAATCAAATAGGTCTTCTGCCTTTAAGCCTATCCTGAAAGGTGGTCTACTGGAAGTACATTGAAACAAAATTTGTAGTAATAATGTTAGTGAAGACACAAGTAGAAATGTTATGATTTTACCATACAATCCTTTGTTTGATCACATTAGATTGATTTTAGAAGACACATGGTTGAGTGTGTTCAATAATGACTTCACTTTTATTTCAGGTACTAAACCCAATATATCCTATAGGAGAGGTAACAATCTAAAGGAGCTCATGGAAATTGACAAGGGAGCCAGTGTATTTAAAAGCTCCAGTATGAATAAGTGTGGGGCTTGTGGTGTGTGTAAATTCATCAACAACGGGCCATATGTAAGTAATTATGGTAGAGTTATTAGGTGTCCAGGACATGTCAACTGCAATACCAAGATGGTAGTTTATGCAGCTATTTGTCTGAGTTGTACCGCATTTTATATAGGAAAAACAATCAGAAATTTGAGTTCAAGGATAAAAGAACACACAAGAGATATCAAAAATGCTAAGTCTACTAATGCATTATATTTGCATAGTCGAGTATGTACCAACTTCAATAAGTTTATATTTTTTGTGATTGACAGGATACCATATTTTGATAGAGGGGGTGATGTTAGAACATTATTAGAAGTAAAGGAATGTCTATGGCAACTAAGATTAGACGCTTCCAAGCTTCCAGGTATTAATGAACATATATCTATTGCTAGTATTTTAAAGTTAAGGTCCTATTGCATTTAATGTAAAGAACTTTTTAGTTTTTTTAGCTTTTCAGCTTTTTAACATTTCACTGCTTATACAATACTATTGATTTTTCATTGCATAATTTTGTTTTTTTGTTTTATTATACATTTGTGTGTGCAATTTTAAGTTCAAGTTTAAATCGAATTGAGCAAAGCTATTCTGAAAGCCTATTGGTTTGAATGGGAGGTGTGTGCATGACGTAGTGTGTATAAAATTTCTGTAATTGTTACACCATTTCACTCTGATGAAGCCTTTGATGTAATAAAGGTGAAAGCGCTAAGCAACATGTTCGTATTCTAGTATATTTTTTGCATTTGGAGCCTTTTTGGGTTGTTCGTCAAGCGACGTTCTGGTTGAGGGATTACAGCCTGGTGTTTTTTACAAGTATCATTAGTAACCTGTAGGTCACTCATTAACCTCAAAAACTCATTAGTATCTTTAATACGGGCCCTAACTAAACCTAATAATTGTTTCAACTGATACTCAAGATACATTGACAACGGTTCAGTTAATGAGCCCTACCCTGATACTATCGGCCTACGTGGTGGGGGAGACAATATTTTGTGAATTTTAGGGAGAATATAAAATAACTGGGGTTTAGGATCATCCACAGTAAGTTCTTTTAGTAGATGTTCACTAATACAACCCCTATCTTTATATTCACAAAGTATACAATCAATCTTTTCTTTAAACTCTAAAGTAAGATCCTGTATCAATGGAAGATAAAACTTAACATCCTCCAATTGTCTTAATGCCTCACTATTATAGGCTGAGGTCTCCCATATAACTGTAGCCCCCCCTTTATCAGTCTTTAAAATTACCACATCATGATTATTCTTCAAAGATATTAAAGCTTTCCCTTCATCTTTGGGTAGATTCCTACCAAAATGCTTAAACATAACTGTCTGACTTTTATGCATATCCTGTAGCACTTTTTCTTCATACATTCTTACCCTGGGGTGATAAGGGGGATTGAATTCAGATTGCTTCACTTTAAATTGAGCACCAGCTCCTAAATCACTAGGTACATTGGGTTATTTCAAATTCAGTTTTCTACAAAATTTTTTTACATCAACACATAAATCATATTGCGAAACAAATGCGAAGGCACACATTTCAAGTCTTTATTTAGCATATTTCTCTCAATTTCTGTGAAATTGAACTTGGTCAAATTAACTATAAGATTTCCATGCTCATCATCACCAGCTACTGATCTAGTATCAGAACCAGCAAACACGAGTCACTTTTTCATTACATCCCTGAATGATTTCTCTATCACTTCTATTCCTATCACTTCTCTTCCAATGTTTTCGACCACTCCTTCTAAAGGGGAATCTTTATTTTTGACTCTTTTGTTAACTGGAGACATAAGTTCCAATACATCCCCTATATCATTATCAGTATCAGTACTAGCTGGATTTGATGAAAAATCTGAAGCACTGGAGTCTACAAAATGGGTTGAAGCATTAGATGTCTTTAAAATAGATCTCCTCTTTTTTTTCCCCTTTGGGGCTTTTTATTTCCTTCAGTAAACCTAACTGTTCTCCTAGCGTGTTTCCAAGAGAAAGCAGCATTCATTTTAAAATCACGAACATCTCTATTAAATTTTTTAATCTTATATGCCTTGGTTGTTTGAGTGCTGGATCTTTCGTTTTGGGATGGTTGTATTGGTACGGTCTGTGCACCGAACTGGCTATGTGCTCCTTCAGTTTTGGTAGTCGTTTTTTATATATATATATATATATATATATATATATATATATATATATATATGGATCACCTTTAGATGCCCGAAATCGCATTTCACTGACACAGAATCCGACGGGTCGAAAACACCGACAACGCAGATGACCACCAAGGTGAGAACCCGACGGACTCGGTAAGTGTGCGAAAGAGTGAGGGATTTAGTGTTAGGGAGCGGACAGGTAAGTGTGCGATAGTGAGGGACTGTGGGTTTAGGGGTGGGTTAAGTGAGTTAGGGTTAGGGTGCAGGTAGGGTGTGTGTGCGATAGTGAGGGACTGTGGGTTTAGGGGTGGGTTAAGTGAGTTAGGGTTAGGGTGCAGGTAGGGTGTGTGTGCGATAGTGACAGACTGTGGGTTTAGGGGTGGGTTAAGTGAGTTAGGGTTAGGGTGCGGGTAGGGTAAGTGTGCGGTTGTGTCGGACCTTAGGGTTAGGGTTTGGGTTACGGTTAGTGCATGTATGGTTGTGTGTATTGTTGGTATTTTGTGTTGTCAGTCTGTTGGTGTTGGTGATTTGTGTTTCGGCGTTGTGGCGTTTCGGTTAACTGAAGGTGATCCATATATATATATATATATATATGTGTGTGTGTGTGTGTGTGTGTGCCACACACACACTTACGTTATCAACAACATTTGTATTGGCCCAAAATAGTCGACTGTTTAAGATTTCTTCAGCGATATTTTGCTAATTTGGAAAGGTGACACTGAAAGAAATTAAGTTTTTGATTAAGTATTTGGGAAAATACTACTTCTTTTCTAAAGTTTACATATAATATAAATAAAGACAAATGTGAATATTTAGATATTGAATTGTATAGAAAAAGCAGGAACAGTGAGAATCTAACATATTCCGTGAAAACTTTCAAATTCTTATCTACATTTTTAATAGTTTGTCACCTTATTTCCAGAAAAGAATTTAATAAAGGGACAAATGATTAGGTTGTCCCGAATTATAGTGAGACATTATTTTTTCGAGAGAGTTGGATTTTTGTATGCCAAATGTTCACAGAAGAAAGGGGTACCGGACCGAGCCTCGTCACAGTTTTCGAAGGACGAAATACTTAAGAAAAGGGGAAGAAAACTTCAAACTGCTATGGAAGAAATAGTGCAAAGAAGGGATGAAAACAAGAAAATGTACAAATAAAAATATGGCATGTTCATTGACTACTGCCCCTTCACAATGATAACACAAAAACAATAGTTAAGAGATAATCAAGGAGGTTTGGGACAGTGTGTTCACAAACACAATAATTGTTTCAACTCGAGTACTCAAGATACATTGACAACTGGTTCAGTTAATGAGCCCTACCCTGATACTATCGGCCTACATGGTGGGGGAGACAATATTTTGTGAATTTTAGGGAGGGAATATATAAAATAACTGGGGTTTAGGATCATCCACAGTAAGTTCTTTTAGTAGATGTTCACTAATACAACCCCTATCTTTATATTCACAAAGTATACAATCAATCTTTTCTTTAAACTCTAAAGTAAGATCCTGTATCAATGGAAGATAAAACTTAACATCCTCCAATTGTCTTAATGCCTCACTATTATAGGCTGAGGTCTCCCATATAACTGTAGCCCCCCCTTTATCCCAGTCACTTTAAAATTACCATGATCATGATTATTCTTCAAAGATATTAAAGCTTTCCCTTCATCTTTGGTTAGATTCCTACCAAAATGCTTAAACATAACTGTTTGACTTTTATGCATATCCTGTACCACTTTTTCTTCATACATTCTTACCCTAGGGTGATAAGGGGGATTGAATTCAGATTGCTTCACTTTAAATTGAGCACCAGCTCCTAAATCACTAGGTACATTGGGTTATTTCAAATTCAGTTTTCTACAAAATTTTTTTACATCAACACATAAATCATATTGCAAAAACAAATGGCGAGAGGCATTTACATTTCAAGTCTTTATTTAGCATATTTCTCTCAATTTCTGTGAAATTGAACTTGGTCAAATTAACTATAAGATTTCCATGCTCATCATCACCAGCTACTGATCTAGTATCAGAACCAGCAAACATGAGTCACTTTTTCATTACATCCCTGAATGATTTCTATCACTTCTATTCCTATCACTTCTCTTCCAATGTTTTCACCACCCTTCTAAAGGGGAATCTTTATTTTTGACTCTTTTGTTAACTGGAGACATAAGTTCCAATACATCCCCTATATCATTATCAGTATCAGTACTAGCTGGATTTGATGAAAAATCTGAAGCACTGGAGTCTACAAAATGGGTTGAAGCATTAGATGTCTTTAAAATAGATCTCCTCTTTTTTTTCCCCTTTGTGGCTTTTTATTTCCTTCAGTAAACCTAACTGTTCTCCTAGCATGTTTCCAAGAGAGAGCAGCATTCATTTTAAAATCACGAACATCTCTATTAAATTTTTTAATCTTATATGCCTTGGTTGTTTGAGTGCTGGATCTTTTGTAAGCAACCCCCCGTTTAGGCCAATAATAGCAGCAAAACATTCTAAAACTGAGTCCTTGGCACATTTTATTGACATTAGTTGTAAAGAAGTGACAAAAAACATCCCTCACATTTTAAAGGACTCATGGAATTGTTTAGAAAAATTACATGAAAATAGGGTATTGATTTCTCCTGACACCTACTTAGTCACCATTGACATCATAAACCTTTTTTCAGTCATACCACATGACATAGGACTTGAGTTATTTTAAAAGAGCCTATTAAGGTACGGCAATTTCCATACTGTTAAAAGAAGAATACTTATTGATTTTATGGAAATGATTCTCCCTCAACAACTTTTTTCAACATGGGATGGAGAATACTACAAGCAGGTTTCAGGAGTTGCAATGCAGAGCAAGGTGTGCACCAACATATGCTAACTTAGTTTTAGCAGAATGGGAACAACAACACGTTATCAACAGCACATTTTGGCCCAAAATAGTCCTTTATTTAAGATTTCTTGACCGATATTTTGCTAATTTGAAAGGTGACACTGAAGAAATTAAGGATTTCATTAAGTATTTGGAAAATACTACTTCTTTTCTAAAGTTTACATATAATATAAATATAGACAAATGTGAATATTTAGATATTGAATTGTATAGAAAAAACGGAACAGTAGAATCTAACATATTCCGTCTTTAGAAGAAAACTTTTTTCAAATTCTTATCTACATTTTAATAGTTGTCACCCTTATTTCCAGAAAAGGAATTTAATAAAGGGACAAATGATTAGGTTGTCCCGAATTATAAGCGAGGACATTATTTTTTTCAGAGAGTTGGATTTTTTATGCCAAATGTTCACAGAAAGAAATTACCCGGATGACCTCGTCACAGTTTTGAAGGACTAAATACTTAAGAAAAGGAAAGAAAACTTCAAGCCTATATTAAAAATAGGCAAAGAAGGGATGAAAACAAGAAAATGTACAAATAAAAATATGGCATGTTCCTTGACTCTGCCTTACAATGACAACACAAAAACAATAGTTGAGATAGTAAAGGAGGTTTGGGACAGTGTGTTCACAAACACAAATGGAATAACTGACCATCTAGGCACAACTCCTTCTATCGTATTCAGTAGAGGAAGAAATCTAAAAGAAATTTTTGAATCTAAAGAAGCCAACAAAAAATCATGCATGAAAAAGTGTGTTTTTTGTAAGGCTTGTAGATTCATAAATGATGGTCCATATGTTGCAACAACTGCATACAAGAGGGTCATTAGATGCCCAGGTTTCGTTAACTGTAACACTAAACAAGTAATATACTTTGCATCCTGCTTATCATGTGAGGCATTCTACATAGGAAAGACTATTAGAAAACTAAGGGAGCGAATAAACTAACACAATAGGGACATTAGAAATAAAAAAACAACAAATGCCCTTTACACACACACAGTATGGTATGTCCCAATTTTAAAAAAATTTTGTTCTTTGTTATAGATAGAGTGCCTGAAACCACAAATAAAGAAGGGGATATCAACAACTTGCTAGAAATGAAGGAATGCCTTTGGCAGTTCAGGTTAGATGCACACAAAAAAACAGGCATCAATGATTCCATTTCGATAAGTAGTTTCTTGAGAATGAAATCAAATACCATTTAAAGCTTCATTAAATTTTAAAAATAATTTTTAAGGCAATTAGACGTATTCATACATACAAATAAAATTTATTAAATATTTTAACAACTAGATATTTACATTAATATTTATATTAATATTTATTTTATTGTGCAAGTATTTATTTGGTTTTTAGGAATTGATTTTATGAAAATCTATGACAAGCTTTTTAATGAAGTTCTATAGCCAAGACCTGTTCACATAAGGTTATTTCAAACCTGCTGTTGTCCTTGTCAGAAATTTCCTTTGATTTTGTCTATATAAGCCTTTTAGATAGTATAGAAACAAAAAAACTATACACCTTTAACAGCAGTGTGTCTTTAAATACAACTATCAATGCATTTGTTAAAAGGTTTTTTATTTTTATGACTGTACGAGTTTAACAATTATTTTATTTTCATCTGTGAAGGTTAATTATTAAAGTCTTGTTACTGGCATTGTCATAAATAGTAAGAAGTTCATACAAAAAAGATTTCATTTTTTTTATTTTATTTTATGTTACTATGGTATTAAATTAAATAACTACACTAATTACAGATCAATTAATGATTTAAAAGTATTTAAGGAGAGCTGCTCCATAAGATAATTACTCTGATGAAACCTGGTATGGAACTGGGTGAAAGCGCTTAGTGTTTTATGTATTGGGTCTGAATTTTACGGAATAAAACAGCATTTATTTATCTGGAAGAGTCGTGTGGTGAACTGTAGTGCTTCTAGCAACTGTATTACTAATCTTTCGTTTTGGGATGGTTGTATTGGTACGGTCTGTGCACCGAACTGGCTATGTGCTCCTTCAGTTTTGGTAGTCGTTTTATATATATATATATATATATATATATATATATATATATATATATATGGATCACCTTTAGATGCCCGAAATCGCATTTCATCGACACGGAATCCGACGGGTCGAAAACACCGACAACGCAGATGACCGACAAGGTGAGAACCCGACGGACTCGGTAAGTGTGCGAAAGAGTGAGGGATTTAGTGTTAGGGAGCAGACAGGTAAGTTTGCGATAGTGAGGGACTGTGGGTTTAGGGGTGGGTTAAGTGAGTTAGGGTTAGGGTGCAGGTAGGGTGTGTGTGCGATAGTGAGGGACTGTGGGTTTAGGGGTGGGTTGGCGGAGTTAGGGTTAGGGTGCAGGTAGGGTGTGTGTGCGATAGTGACAGACTGTGGGTTTAGGGGTGGGTTAAGTGAGTTAGGGTTAGGGTGCGGGTAGGGTAAGTGTGCGGTTGTGTCGGACCTTAGGGTTAGGGTTTGGGTTACGGTTAGTGCATGTATGGTTGTGTGTATTGTCGGTATTTTGTGTTGTCGGTCTGTTGGTGTCGGTGATTTGTGTTTCGCATTGTATGCTTCGTTAACTGAAGGTGATCCATATATATATATATATATATATGTGTGTGTGTGTGTGTGTGTGTGTGTGTGTGTGTGTGTGTGTGTATACACACACATAGCCACACACACACAGACATATATATATATATATATATATATATATATATATATATATATATATATATATATATATATATTATAGCCTGCCTGAAAGAATTTGAAAAGGTTTAATGCTCCTTTACTAGAAAACTCACTAGGTGTGAGGACTTCAACTATTTAGAAAGGCTTCATTATCTGTCATTATATTATTTTCTACTCGGTCTGTAAGACTCTGCATGATCTAGTTCTATTTGAAAGTCTATCCATAGAACATGCATTTTGGAAAGTATACACCAGACTGAAAAATCTAAGTCTAATAATAAATATCAATTTGATATATATATATATATATATATATATATATATATATATATATATATATATATATATATATGCTGCATAATTACTTCCTGATTATATTACACATGTCCTATTAGGGCAGCACAGTGGTGCATCAGCAGCATTGCTGCCTCACAGCAAGAGGTTATCTGGTTCGATTCTCAATTGGAATACCTCCTGCGCAGAGTATGCATGTCCTCCCTGGGTGTGTGTGGGCTTCCTCCTGGTGCTCTGATTTCCTCCCATGT